>NC_091283.1:578272341-578438354 GCF_032444005.1 Ranitomeya imitator | reverse complement strand
CCAGCCACATAGTATATTGCCCAGCCACATAGTATATTGCCCAGCCACATAGTATATTGCCCAGCCACATAGTATATTGCCCAGCCACATAGTATATTGCCCAGCCACATAGTATATTGCCCAGCCACATAGTATATTGCCCAGCCACATAGTATATTGCCCAGCCACATAGTATATTGCCCAGCCACATAGTATATTGCCCAGCCACATAGTATATTGCCCAGCCACATAGTATATTGCCCAGCCACATAGTATATTGCCCAGCCACATAGTATATTGCCCAGCCACATAGTATATTGCCCAGCCACATAGTATATTGCCCAGCCACATAGTATATTGCCCAGCCACATAGTATATTGCCCAGCCACATAGTATATTGCCCAGCCACATAGTATATTGCCCAGCCACATAGTATATTGCCCAGCCACATAGTATATTGCCCAGCCACATAGTATATTGCCCAGCCACATAGTATATTGCCCAGCCACATAGTATATTGCCCAGCCACATAGTATATTGCCCAGCCACATAGTATATTGCCCAGCCACATAGTATATTGCCCAGCCACATAGTATATTGCCCAGCCACATAGTATATTGCCCAGCCACATAGTATATTGCCCAGCCACATAGTATATTGCCCAGCCACATAGTATATTGCCCAGCCACATAGTATATTGCCCAGCCACATAGTATATTGCCCAGCCACATAGTATATTGCCCAGCCACATAGTATATTGCCCAGCCACATAGTATATTGCCCAGCCACATAGTATATTGCCCAGCCACATAGTATATTGCCCAGCCACATAGTATATTGCCCAGCCACATAGTATATTGCCCAGCCACATAGTATATTGCCCAGCCACATAGTATATTGCCCAGCCACATAGTATATTGCCCAGCCACATAGTATATTGCCCAGCCACATAGTATATTGCCCAGCCACATAGTATATTGCCCAGCCACATAGTATATTGCCCAGCCACATAGTATATTGCCCAGCCACATAGTATATTGCCCAGCCACATAGTATATTGCCCAGCCACATAGTATATTGCCCAGCCACATAGTATATTGCCCAGCCACATAGTATATTGCCCAGCCACATAGTATATTGCCCAGCCACATAGTATATTGCCCAGCCACATAGTATATTGCCCAGCCACATAGTATATTGCCCAGCCACATAGTATATTGCCCAGCCACATAGTATATTGCCCAGCCACATAGTATATTGCCCAGCCACATAGTATATTGCCCAGCCACATAGTATATTGCCCAGCCACATAGTATATTGCCCAGCCACATAGTATATTGCCCAGCCACATAGTATATTGCCCAGCCACATAGTATATTGCCCAGCCACATAGTATATTGCCCAGCCACATAGTATATTGCCCAGCCACATAGTATATTGCCCAGCCACATAGTATATTGCCCAGCCACATAGTATATTGCCCAGCCACATAGTATATTGCCCAGCCACATAGTATATTGCCCAGCCACATAGTATATTGCCCAGCCACATAGTATATTGCCCAGCCACATAGTATATTGCCCAGCCACATAGTATATTGCCCAGCCACATAGTATATTGCCCAGCCACATAGTATATTGCCCAGCCACATAGTATATTGCCCAGCCACATAGTATATTGCCCAGCCACATAGTATATTGCCCAGCCACATAGTATATTGCCCAGCCACATAGTATATTGCCCAGCCACATAGTATATTGCCCAGCCACATAGTATATTGCCCAGCCACATAGTATATTGCCCAGCCACATAGTATATTGCCCAGCCACATAGTATATTGCCCAGCCACATAGTATATTGCCCAGCCACATAGTATATTGCCCAGCCACATAGTATATTGCCCAGCCACATAGTATATTGCCCAGCCACATAGTATATTGCCCAGCCACATAGTATATTGCCCAGCCACATAGTATATTGCCCAGCCACATAGTATATTGCCCAGCCACATAGTATATTGCCCAGCCACATAGTATATTGCCCAGCCACATAGTATATTGCCCAGCCACATAGTATATTGCCCAGCCACATAGTATATTGCCCAGCCACATAGTATATTGCCCAGCCACATAGTATATTGCCCAGCCACATAGTATATTGCCCAGCCACATAGTATATTGCCCAGCCACATAGTATATTGCCCAGCCACATAGTATATTGCCCAGCCACATAGTATATTGCCCAGCCACATAGTATATTGCCCAGCCACATAGTATATTGCCCAGCCACATAGTATATTGCCCAGCCACATAGTATATTGCCCAGCCACATAGTATATTGCCCAGCCACATAGTATATTGCCCAGCCACATAGTATATTGCCCAGCCACATAGTATATTGCCCAGCCACATAGTATATTGCCCAGCCACATAGTATATTGCCCAGCCACATAGTATATTGCCCAGCCACATAGTATATTGCCCAGCCACATAGTATATTGCCCAGCCACATAGTATATTGCCCAGCCACATAGTATATTGCCCAGCCACATAGTATATTGCCCAGCCACATAGTATATTGCCCAGCCACATAGTATATTGCCCAGCCACATAGTATATTGCCCAGCCACATAGTATATTGCCCAGCCACATAGTATATTGCCCAGCCACATAGTATATTGCCCAGCCACATAGTATATTGCCCAGCCACATAGTATATTGCCCAGCCACATAGTATATTGCCCAGCCACATAGTATATTGCCCAGCCACATAGTATATTGCCCAGCCACATAGTATATTGCCCAGCCACATAGTATATTGCCCAGCCACATAGTATATTGCCCAGCCACATAGTATATTGCCCAGCCACATAGTATATTGCCCAGCCACATAGTATATTGCCCAGCCACATAGTATATTGCCCAGCCACATAGTATATTGCCCAGCCACATAGTATATTGCCCAGCCACATAGTATATTGCCCAGCCACATAGTATATTGCCCAGCCACATAGTATATTGCCCAGCCACATAGTATATTGCCCAGCCACATAGTATATTGCCCAGCCACATAGTATATTGCCCAGCCACATAGTATATTGCCCAGCCACATAGTATATTGCCCAGCCACATAGTATATTGCCCAGCCACATAGTATATTGCCCAGCCACATAGTATATTGCCCAGCCACATAGTATATTGCCCAGCCACATAGTATATTGCCCAGCCACATAGTATATTGCCCAGCCACATAGTATATTGCCCAGCCACATAGTATATTGCCCAGCCACATAGTATATTGCCCAGCCACATAGTATATTGCCCAGCCACATAGTATATTGCCCAGCCACATAGTATATTGCCCAGCCACATAGTATATTGCCCAGCCACATAGTATATTGCCCAGCCACATAGTATATTGCCCAGCCACATAGTATATTGCCCAGCCACATAGTATATTGCCCAGCCACATAGTATATTGCCCAGCCACATAGTATATTGCCCAGCCACATAGTATATTGCCCAGCCACATAGTATATTGCCCAGCCACATAGTATATTGCCCAGCCACATAGTATATTGCCCAGCCACATAGTATATTGCCCAGCCACATAGTATATTGCCCAGCCACATAGTATATTGCCCAGCCACATAGTATATTGCCCAGCCACATAGTATATTGCCCAGCCACATAGTATATTGCCCAGCCACATAGTATATTGCCCAGCCACATAGTATATTGCCCAGCCACATAGTATATTGCCCAGCCACATAGTATATTGCCCAGCCACATAGTATATTGCCCAGCCACATAGTATATTGCCCAGCCACATAGTATATTGCCCAGCCACATAGTATATTGCCCAGCCACATAGTATATTGCCCAGCCACATAGTATATTGCCCAGCCACATAGTATATTGCCCAGCCACATAGTATATTGCCCAGCCACATAGTATATTGCCCAGCCACATAGTATATTGCCCAGCCACATAGTATATTGCCCAGCCACATAGTATATTGCCCAGCCACATAGTATATTGCCCAGCCACATAGTATATTGCCCAGCCACATAGTATATTGCCCAGCCACATAGTATATTGCCCAGCCACATAGTATATTGCCCAGCCACATAGTATATTGCCCAGCCACATAGTATATTGCCCAGCCACATAGTATATTGCCCAGCCACATAGTATATTGCCCAGCCACATAGTATATTGCCCAGCCACATAGTATATTGCCCAGCCACATAGTATATTGCCCAGCCACATAGTATATTGCCCAGCCACATAGTATATTGCCCAGCCACATAGTATATTGCCCAGCCACATAGTATATTGCCCAGCCACATAGTATATTGCCCAGCCACATAGTATATTGCCCAGCCACATAGTATATTGCCCAGCCACATAGTATATTGCCCAGCCACATAGTATATTGCCCAGCCACATAGTATATTGCCCAGCCACATAGTATATTGCCCAGCCACATAGTATATTGCCCAGCCACATAGTATATTGCCCAGCCACATAGTATATTGCCCAGCCACATAGTATATTGCCCAGCCACATAGTATATTGCCCAGCCACATAGTATATTGCCCAGCCACATAGTATATTGCCCAGCCACATAGTATATTGCCCAGCCACATAGTATATTGCCCAGCCACATAGTATATTGCCCAGCCACATAGTATTGCCCAGCCACATAGTATATTGCCCAGCCACATAGTATATTGCCCAGCCACATAGTATATTGCCCAGCCACATAGTATATTGCCCAGCCACATAGTATATTGCCCAGCCACATAGTATATTGCCCAGCCACATAGTATATTGCCCAGCCACATAGTATATTGCCCAGCCACATAGTATATTGCCCAGCCACATAGTATATTGCCCAGCCACATAGTATATTGCCCAGCCACATAGTATATTGCCCAGCCACATAGTATATTGCCCAGCCACATAGTATATTGCCCAGCCACATAGTATATTGCCCAGCCACATAGTATATTGCCCAGCCACATAGTATATTGCCCAGCCACATAGTATATTGCCCAGCCACATAGTATATTGCCCAGCCACATAGTATATTGCCCAGCCACATAGTATATTGCCCAGCCACATAGTATATTGCCCAGCCACATAGTATATTGCCCAGCCACATAGTATATTGCCCAGCCACATAGTATATTGCCCAGCCACATAGTATATTGCCCAGCCACATAGTATATTGCCCAGCCACATAGTATATTGCCCAGCCACATAGTATATTGCCCAGCCACATAGTATATTGCCCAGCCACATAGTATATTGCCCAGCCACATAGTATATTGCCCAGCCACATAGTATATTGCCCAGCCACATAGTATATTGCCCAGCCACATAGTATATTGCCCAGCCACATAGTATATTGCCCAGCCACATAGTATATTGCCCAGCCACATAGTATATTGCCCAGCCACATAGTATATTGCCCAGCCACATAGTATATTGCCCAGCCACATAGTATATTGCCCAGCCACATAGTATATTGCCCAGCCACATAGTATATTGCCCAGCCACATAGTATATTGCCCAGCCACATAGTATATTGCCCAGCCACATAGTATATTGCCCAGCCACATAGTATATTGCCCAGCCACATAGTATATTGCCCAGCCACATAGTATATTGCCCAGCCACATAGTATATTGCCCAGCCACATAGTATATTGCCCAGCCACATAGTATATTGCCCAGCCACATAGTATATTGCCCAGCCACATAGTATATTGCCCAGCCACATAGTATATTGCCCAGCCACATAGTATATTGCCCAGCCACATAGTATATTGCCCAGCCACATAGTATATTGCCCAGCCACATAGTATATTGCCCAGCCACATAGTATATTGCCCAGCCACATAGTATATTGCCCAGCCACATAGTATATTGCCCAGCCACATAGTATATTGCCCAGCCACATAGTATATTGCCCAGCCACATAGTATATTGCCCAGCCACATAGTATATTGCCCAGCCACATAGTATATTGCCCAGCCACATAGTATATTGCCCAGCCACATAGTATATTGCCCAGCCACATAGTATATTGCCCAGCCACATAGTATATTGCCCAGCCACATAGTATATTGCCCAGCCACATAGTATATTGCCCAGCCACATAGTATATTGCCCAGCCACATAGTATATTGCCCAGCCACATAGTATATTGCCCAGCCACATAGTATATTGCCCAGCCACATAGTATATTGCCCAGCCACATAGTATATTGCCCAGCCACATAGTATATTGCCCAGCCACATAGTATATTGCCCAGCCACATAGTATATTGCCCAGCCACATAGTATATTGCCCAGCCACATAGTATATTGCCCAGCCACATAGTATATTGCCCAGCCACATAGTATATTGCCCAGCCACATAGTATATTGCCCAGCCACATAGTATATTGCCCAGCCACATAGTATATTGCCCAGCCACATAGTATATTGCCCAGCCACATAGTATATTGCCCAGCCACATAGTATATTGCCCAGCCACATAGTATATTGCCCAGCCACATAGTATATTGCCCAGCCACATAGTATATTGCCCAGCCACATAGTATATTGCCCAGCCACATAGTATATTGCCCAGCCACATAGTATATTGCCCAGCCACATAGTATATTGCCCAGCCACATAGTATATTGCCCAGCCACATAGTATATTGCCCAGCCACATAGTATATTGCCCAGCCACATAGTATATTGCCCAGCCACATAGTATATTGCCCAGCCACATAGTATATTGCCCAGCCACATAGTATATTGCCCAGCCACATAGTATATTGCCCAGCCACATAGTATATTGCCCAGCCACATAGTATATTGCCCAGCCACATAGTATATTGCCCAGCCACATAGTATATTGCCCAGCCACATAGTATATTGCCCAGCCACATAGTATATTGCCCAGCCACATAGTATATTGCCCAGCCACATAGTATATTGCCCAGCCACATAGTATATTGCCCAGCCACATAGTATATTGCCCAGCCACATAGTATATTGCCCAGCCACATAGTATATTGCCCAGCCACATAGTATATTGCCCAGCCACATAGTATATTGCCCAGCCACATAGTATATTGCCCAGCCACATAGTATATTGCCCAGCCACATAGTATATTGCCCAGCCACATAGTATATTGCCCAGCCACATAGTATATTGCCCAGCCACATAGTATATTGCCCAGCCACATAGTATATTGCCCAGCCACATAGTATATTGCCCAGCCACATAGTATATTGCCCAGCCACATAGTATATTGCCCAGCCACATAGTATATTGCCCAGCCACATAGTATATTGCCCAGCCACATAGTATATTGCCCAGCCACATAGTATATTGCCCAGCCACATAGTATATTGCCCAGCCACATAGTATATTGCCCAGCCACATAGTATATTGCCCAGCCACATAGTATATTGCCCAGCCACATAGTATATTGCCCAGCCACATAGTATATTGCCCAGCCACATAGTATATTGCCCAGCCACATAGTATATTGCCCAGCCACATAGTATATTGCCCAGCCACATAGTATATTGCCCAGCCACATAGTATATTGCCCAGCCACATAGTATATTGCCCAGCCACATAGTATATTGCCCAGCCACATAGTATATTGCCCAGCCACATAGTATATTGCCCAGCCACATAGTATATTGCCCAGCCACATAGTATATTGCCCAGCCACATAGTATATTGCCCAGCCACATAGTATATTGCCCAGCCACATAGTATATTGCCCAGCCACATAGTATATTGCCCAGCCACATAGTATATTGCCCAGCCACATAGTATATTGCCCAGCCACATAGTATATTGCCCAGCCACATAGTATATTGCCCAGCCACATAGTATATTGCCCAGCCACATAGTATATTGCCCAGCCACATAGTATATTGCCCAGCCACATAGTATATTGCCCAGCCACATAGTATATTGCCCAGCCACATAGTATATTGCCCAGCCACATAGTATATTGCCCAGCCACATAGTATATTGCCCAGCCACATAGTATATTGCCCAGCCACATAGTATATTGCCCAGCCACATAGTATATTGCCCAGCCACATAGTATATTGCCCAGCCACATAGTATATTGCCCAGCCACATAGTATATTGCCCAGCCACATAGTATATTGCCCAGCCACATAGTATATTGCCCAGCCACATAGTATATTGCCCAGCCACATAGTATATTGCCCAGCCACATAGTATATTGCCCAGCCACATAGTATATTGCCCAGCCACATAGTATATTGCCCAGCCACATAGTATATTGCCCAGCCACATAGTATATTGCCCAGCCACATAGTATATTGCCCAGCCACATAGTATATTGCCCAGCCACATAGTATATTGCCCAGCCACATAGTATATTGCCCAGCCACATAGTATATTGCCCAGCCACATAGTATATTGCCCAGCCACATAGTATATTGCCCAGCCACATAGTATATTGCCCAGCCACATAGTATATTGCCCAGCCACATAGTATATTGCCCAGCCACATAGTATATTGCCCAGCCACATAGTATATTGCCCAGCCACATAGTATATTGCCCAGCCACATAGTATATTGCCCAGCCACATAGTATATTGCCCAGCCACATAGTATATTGCCCAGCCACATAGTATATTGCCCAGCCACATAGTATATTGCCCAGCCACATAGTATATTGCCCAGCCACATAGTATATTGCCCAGCCACATAGTATATTGCCCAGCCACATAGTATATTGCCCAGCCACATAGTATATTGCCCAGCCACATAGTATATTGCCCAGCCACATAGTATATTGCCCAGCCACATAGTATATTGCCCAGCCACATAGTATATTGCCCAGCCACATAGTATATTGCCCAGCCACATAGTATATTGCCCAGCCACATAGTATATTGCCCAGCCACATAGTATATTGCCCAGCCACATAGTATATTGCCCAGCCACATAGTATATTGCCCAGCCACATAGTATATTGCCCAGCCACATAGTATATTGCCCAGCCACATAGTATATTGCCCAGCCACATAGTATATTGCCCAGCCACATAGTATATTGCCCAGCCACATAGTATATTGCCCAGCCACATAGTATATTGCCCAGCCACATAGTATATTGCCCAGCCACATAGTATATTGCCCAGCCACATAGTATATTGCCCAGCCACATAGTATATTGCCCAGCCACATAGTATATTGCCCAGCCACATAGTATATTGCCCAGCCACATAGTATATTGCCCAGCCACATAGTATATTGCCCAGCCACATAGTATATTGCCCAGCCACATAGTATATTGCCCAGCCACATAGTATATTGCCCAGCCACATAGTATATTGCCCAGCCACATAGTATATTGCCCAGCCACATAGTATATTGCCCAGCCACATAGTATATTGCCCAGCCACATAGTATATTGCCCAGCCACATAGTATATTGCCCAGCCACATAGTATATTGCCCAGCCACATAGTATATTGCCCAGCCACATAGTATATTGCCCAGCCACATAGTATATTGCCCAGCCACATAGTATATTGCCCAGCCACATAGTATATTGCCCAGCCACATAGTATATTGCCCAGCCACATAGTATATTGCCCAGCCACATAGTATATTGCCCAGCCACATAGTATATTGCCCAGCCACATAGTATATTGCCCAGCCACATAGTATATTGCCCAGCCACATAGTATATTGCCCAGCCACATAGTATATTGCCCAGCCACATAGTATATTGCCCAGCCACATAGTATATTGCCCAGCCACATAGTATATTGCCCAGCCACATAGTATATTGCCCAGCCACATAGTATATTGCCCAGCCACATAGTATATTGCCCAGCCACATAGTATATTGCCCAGCCACATAGTATATTGCCCAGCCACATAGTATATTGCCCAGCCACATAGTATATTGCCCAGCCACATAGTATATTGCCCAGCCACATAGTATATTGCCCAGCCACATAGTATATTGCCCAGCCACATAGTATATTGCCCAGCCACATAGTATATTGCCCAGCCACATAGTATATTGCCCAGCCACATAGTATATTGCCCAGCCACATAGTATATTGCCCAGCCACATAGTATATTGCCCAGCCACATAGTATATTGCCCAGCCACATAGTATATTGCCCAGCCACATAGTATATTGCCCAGCCACATAGTATATTGCCCAGCCACATAGTATATTGCCCAGCCACATAGTATATTGCCCAGCCACATAGTATATTGCCCAGCCACATAGTATATTGCCCAGCCACATAGTATATTGCCCAGCCACATAGTATATTGCCCAGCCACATAGTATATTGCCCAGCCACATAGTATATTGCCCAGCCACATAGTATATTGCCCAGCCACATAGTATATTGCCCAGCCACATAGTATATTGCCCAGCCACATAGTATATTGCCCAGCCACATAGTATATTGCCCAGCCACATAGTATATTGCCCAGCCACATAGTATATTGCCCAGCCACATAGTATATTGCCCAGCCACATAGTATATTGCCCAGCCACATAGTATATTGCCCAGCCACATAGTATATTGCCCAGCCACATAGTATATTGCCCAGCCACATAGTATATTGCCCAGCCACATAGTATATTGCCCAGCCACATAGTATATTGCCCAGCCACATAGTATATTGCCCAGCCACATAGTATATTGCCCAGCCACATAGTATATTGCCCAGCCACATAGTATATTGCCCAGCCACATAGTATATTGCCCAGCCACATAGTATATTGCCCAGCCACATAGTATATTGCCCAGCCACATAGTATATTGCCCAGCCACATAGTATATTGCCCAGCCACATAGTATATTGCCCAGCCACATAGTATATTGCCCAGCCACATAGTATATTGCCCAGCCACATAGTATATTGCCCAGCCACATAGTATATTGCCCAGCCACATAGTATATTGCCCAGCCACATAGTATATTGCCCAGCCACATAGTATATTGCCCAGCCACATAGTATATTGCCCAGCCACATAGTATATTGCCCAGCCACATAGTATATTGCCCAGCCACATAGTATATTGCCCAGCCACATAGTATATTGCCCAGCCACATAGTATATTGCCCAGCCACATAGTATATTGCCCAGCCACATAGTATATTGCCCAGCCACATAGTATATTGCCCAGCCACATAGTATATTGCCCAGCCACATAGTATATTGCCCAGCCACATAGTATATTGCCCAGCCACATAGTATATTGCCCAGCCACATAGTATATTGCCCAGCCACATAGTATATTGCCCAGCCACATAGTATATTGCCCAGCCACATAGTATATTGCCCAGCCACATAGTATATTGCCCAGCCACATAGTATATTGCCCAGCCACATAGTATATTGCCCAGCCACATAGTATATTGCCCAGCCACATAGTATATTGCCCAGCCACATAGTATATTGCCCAGCCACATAGTATATTGCCCAGCCACATAGTATATTGCCCAGCCACATAGTATATTGCCCAGCCACATAGTATATTGCCCAGCCACATAGTATATTGCCCAGCCACATAGTATATTGCCCAGCCACATAGTATATTGCCCAGCCACATAGTATATTGCCCAGCCACATAGTATATTGCCCAGCCACATAGTATATTGCCCAGCCACATAGTATATTGCCCAGCCACATAGTATATTGCCCAGCCACATAGTATATTGCCCAGCCACATAGTATATTGCCCAGCCACATAGTATATTGCCCAGCCACATAGTATATTGCCCAGCCACATAGTATATTGCCCAGCCACATAGTATATTGCCCAGCCACATAGTATATTGCCCAGCCACATAGTATATTGCCCAGCCACATAGTATATTGCCCAGCCACATAGTATATTGCCCAGCCACATAGTATATTGCCCAGCCACATAGTATATTGCCCAGCCACATAGTATATTGCCCAGCCACATAGTATATTGCCCAGCCACATAGTATATTGCCCAGCCACATAGTATATTGCCCAGCCACATAGTATATTGCCCAGCCACATAGTATATTGCCCAGCCACATAGTATATTGCCCAGCCACATAGTATATTGCCCAGCCACATAGTATATTGCCCAGCCACATAGTATATTGCCCAGCCACATAGTATATTGCCCAGCCACATAGTATATTGCCCAGCCACATAGTATATTGCCCAGCCACATAGTATATTGCCCAGCCACATAGTATATTGCCCAGCCACATAGTATATTGCCCAGCCACATAGTATATTGCCCAGCCACATAGTATATTGCCCAGCCACATAGTATATTGCCCAGCCACATAGTATATTGCCCAGCCACATAGTATATTGCCCAGCCACATAGTATATTGCCCAGCCACATAGTATATTGCCCAGCCACATAGTATATTGCCCAGCCACATAGTATATTGCCCAGCCACATAGTATATTGCCCAGCCACATAGTATATTGCCCAGTCACGTACTATATTGCCCAGCCACGTAGTATATTGCCCAGCCACGTAGTATATTGCCCAGTCACATACTATATTGCCCAGCCACATACTATATTGCCCAGCCACGTAGTATATTGCCCAGTCACGTAGTATATTGCCCAGTGACGTAGTATATTGTCCAGCCACATAGTATATTGCCCAGCCACGTAGTATATTGCCCAGTCACGTAGTATATTGCCCAGTGACGTAGTATATTGCCCAGCCACGTAGTATATTGCCCAGCCACATAGTATATTGCACAGCAACGTAGTATACAGCACAGAGCCACGTAGTATACAGCACAGACACGTAGTATACTGCTCAGTCACCTAGTATATTGGCCAGTCACGTAGTATATTGCCCAGCCACGTAGTATATTGCCCAGCCACGTAGTATATTGCCCAGCCACGTATGTAACAGGTTAAAAAAGACTTAAAATAAGAAATAAACATACTCGCCTTCTGAAGGGCTCTTGTAGTCCTGGCTCCTGTGTGTGGTGCACGCGGCAGCTTCCGGTCCCAGGGTTGGTATGAGCGCAGGACCTGTGATGATGTTGCGGTCACATGACCGTGACGTCATGGCAGGTCCTTCTCGCATAGCATCCTTAGCACCGGAACCTGCCGCTTGCACTGCCGAGGACAGCGCCACGTCGGAGGGTGAGAATAACATTTTTTTTAATTATTATTATTTGTAACATTAGAACTTTTTACTATTGATGCTGCATACGCAGCATCAATAGTAAAAAGTTGGTCATACAGGGTTAATAGCTGCGTTAATGGAGTGCGTTACACCGCGGTCCATTAACGCTGGCATTAACCCTGTGTGAGGGCTGACTGGAGGGGAGTAAGGAGCGGGCACTGACTGCGGGGAGGAAGGAGCGGCCATTTTGCTGGCGGACTGTGCCCGTCGCTGATTGGTCGTGGCAATGGTCGTGGGCATTTTGCCACGACCAATCAGCGACTTTGATCTCCATGACAGACAGAGGCCGTGACCAATGAATATCCGCGACAGAAAGAAGGACAGACGGAAGTGACCCTTAGACAATTATATAGTAGATCAGTATGTATTAGTCTAAGTTGGTGAAGTGAGAAAAATAAAGGCATAAATTACATTTATGAGATCAAATAGCTAAAAATTGGCATATGCATTAGTATTCACTCCTTTTGCTATGAAGATCCCCCAAATTTTTTAGTGCAAGCAATTACCTTCATAAGTCACATGCCAAGTGAAAGGAAGTCCACCTGTGTGCAATCTAAGTGTCACATGGCCTGTCAGTATATACACAACTCTGAAAGGTGCAGAGGTTGCAACACCATTACGCAAGAGGCACCACTAGCTGAAAGACACCATGAAGACCAAGGAGATCTCCAAACATGTCAGGGAGCACCATCAAATACACAAGAGCAGACACACTGCCGGTGCAGCCACTGCAGCTTCATCGGGGCCTAGAAGTGGAAGGGGCCCCATGCAAGCAGGGGAACACTGCTCATGGCAGGAGACTACGCACCCACCATGGAGCCCCTCAGTCAAAGGACCCGATGCTGCTTCACCTCGTCCACTACCCCCCGTAATAATTTCTGATAGCCAGGGCTGAGTGCGAGCATTGAAAAAAGGGGTGTTCCAATGATCGCTTCCTCAACAGACAGATGAGAGCGCTCACTGGCTGCTGTGTCTGTCCTCCTGCATGACTCATATTCATCAGGGAACCCTGCTGCATAGGACACGGAACAATAGTGGGCAAAGAGAAGAAGGACATACAGTGGGTCTACTGCATCCTGCACTGTTCCCTTCCCAACAGCATCTCCTCACAGAGTAGAGGAGAGGAATGATCACAGCATGGGACAGCATGCAGGGGCAGGAAGCTTAAATAAGTCCTGTCTGCTGTGTCCCCATATCCCACAATGGGTTCTGCAGCCATTTCTAGAAGATCTGTGAACTATGGGGCTGACCTCCTCCATGGCTGAACAGCTGATATAATAAAAGATTAGTATATGAGAGTATGTATATGCGTGTGTGTATGTATCTGTATGTGTGTGTATGTATGTGTGTGTATGTGTGTATGAATGTGCATATGTACTGTACATGTGTGTATGTATGTGTATGTAAATGTGTGTGTATGAATGTGTATGTATATGTTTGTGTATGTACTGTGTGTGTATATATGTGTGTGTGTATATATGTATGTATATGTGTGTGTATTTATATATACAGTATATGTATGTGTATGAACTGTATATGTGTGTTTATGTGTGCGTGTGTGTATGCACTGTATACGTATGTACTGTCTGTGTATATGTGTATATATGTACAGTATACGTGTGTGTATATGTACAGTTGTGCTCAAAAGTTTACATACAACGACATAATTATTGCTTTCTTGGCCTTTTTTCAGAGAATATGAATGATAACACCAAAACGTTTTTTCCACTCATGGTTAGTGGTTGGGTGAAGCCATCTATTGTCAAACAACTGTGGTTTCTTTTTTTTAAATCATAAAGACAACCCAAAACATCCGAATGACCCTGATCAAAAGTTTACATACCCTGGTGATTTTGGCCTGATAATATGCACAGAAGTTGACATAAATGGGCTTGAATGGCCACTAAAGGCAACATCCTCACCTGTGACCTGTTTGCTTGTAATCAGCGTGTGTGCATAAAAGCTGAGTGAGTTTCTGAGATCCAGACAGACTCTTGCATCTTTCCTCCAGCCACTGATGTTTCTGGATAGTGAGTCATGGAAAAAGCAAAAGAATTGTCAATGGATCAACGGGAAAAGGTAGTTCTACTGCATAAAACAGGTAAGGGATACAAAAAGATATCCAAGGAATTGATAACGCCAGTCAGCAGTGGTCAAACTGTGATTAACAAATGGAAAATCAGGGACTGTGTTAACCCCTTTACCCCCAAGGGTGGTTTGCACGTTAATGACCGGGCCAATTTTTACAATTCTGACCACTGTCCCTTTATGAGGTTATAACTCTGGAACGCTTCAATGGATCCTGGTGATTCTGACATTGTTTTCTCGTGACGTATTGTACTTCATGACAATGGTAAAAATTATTTGATAGTACTTGCGTTTATTTGTGAAAAAAACGGAAATTTGGCGAAAATTATGAAAATTTCGCAATTTTCCAACTTTGAATTTTTATGCAATTAAATCACAGAGATATGTCACACAAAATACTTAATAAGTAACATTTCCCACATGTCTACTTTACATCAGCACAATTTTGGAACCAAAATTTTTTTTTGTTAGGGAGTTATAAGGGTTAAAAGTTGACCAGCAATTTCTCATTTCTACAACACCATTTTATTTTAGGGACCACATCTCATTTGAAGTCATTTTGAGGGGTCTATATGATAGAAAATACCCAAGTGTGACACCATTCTAAAAACTACACCCCTCAAGGTGCTCAAAACCATATTCAATAAGTTTATTAACCCTTCTGGTGCTTCACAGGAATTTTTTGAATGTTTAAATAAAAATGAACATTTAACTTTTTTCACAAAAAATTTAATTCAGCTCCAATTTGTTTTATTTTACCAAGGGTAACAGGAGAAAATGGACCCCAAACATTGTTGTACAATTTTTCCTGAGTATGCCAATACCACACATGTGGGGGTAAACCACTGTTTGGGCGCATGGCAGAGCTCGGAAGCGAAGGAGTGCCATTTGACTTTTCAATGCAAAATTGACTGGAATTGAGATGGGACGCCGTGTTTCGTTTGGAGAGCCCCTGATGTGGCTAAACATTGAAACCCCCCACAAGTGACACCATTTTGGAAAGTAGACCCCCTAAGGAACTTATCTAGAGGTGTGGTGAGCACTTTGACCCACCAAGTGCTTCACAGAAGTTTATAATGTAGAACCGTAAAAATAAAAAAATCATATTTTTTCACAAAAATTATCTTTTCGCCCCCAATTTTTTATTTTCCCAAGGGTAAGAGAAGAAATTGGACCCCAAAAGTTGTTGTACAATTTGTCCTGAGTACACTGATACCCCATATGTGGGGGTAAACCACTGTTTGGGCGGATGGGAGAGCTCGGAAGGGAAGGAGCGCCGTTTGACTTTTCAAAGCAAAATTGACAGGAATTGAGATAGAACGCCATGTTGCGTTTGAAGAGCCACTGATGTGCCTAAACATTGAAACCCCCCACAAATGACACCATTTTGGAAAGTAGACCCCCTAAGGAACTTATCTAGAGGTGTGGTGAGCACTTTGACCCACCAAGTGCTTCACAGAAGTTTATAATGCAGAGCCGTAAAAATAAAACAAAATTTTTTTCCCACAAAAATTATTTTTTTAGCCCCCAGTTTTGTATTTTCCTGAGGGTAACAGGAGAAATTGGACCCCAAAATTTGTTGCCCAATTTGTCCTGAGTGCGATGATACACCATATGTGGGGGGAACCACTGTTTGGGCACATGGGAGGGCTCAGAAGGGAAGGAGTTCCATTTGAATGCAGACTTAGATGGAATGGTCTGCAGGTGTCACATTGCGTTTGCAGAGCCCCTAATGTACCTAAACAGTAGAAACCCCCACAAGTGACACCATTTTGGAAAGTAGACCCCCTTAGGAACTTATCTAGATGTGTGCTGAGCGCTTTGACCCACCAAGGGCTTCACAGAAGTTTATAATGGAGAGCCGTAAAAATAAAACAAAAATTTTTTCCCACAAAAATTATATTTTAGCCCCCAGTTTTGTATTTTCCCGAGGGTAACAGGAGAAATTCGACCCCACAATTTGTTGTCCAATTTGTCCTGAGTGCGCTGATACCCCATATGTAGGGGGGAACCACTGTTTGGGCGCATGGGAGGGCTCGGAAGGGAAGGAGCTCCATTTGGAATGAGGACTTAGATGGAATGGTCTGCAGGTGTCACATTGCATTTGCAGAGCCCCTAATGTACCTAAACAGTAGAAACCTCCCACAAGTGACACCATTTTGGAAACTAGACCCCCTAAGGAACTCATCTAGATGTGTTGTGATAGCTTTGAACCCCCAAGTGTTTCACTACAGCTTGTAACGCAGAGCCGTGAAAATTAAAAAAAAAAATCTTTCCCCCCAAAATTATTTTTTAGCCCCCAGTTTTGTATTTTCCCGAGGGTAAGAGGAGAAATTCGATCCCAAAAGTTGTTGTCCAATTTTTCCTGAGTA
Source organism: Ranitomeya imitator (assembly GCF_032444005.1). NCBI lineage: Eukaryota > Metazoa > Chordata > Amphibia > Anura > Dendrobatidae > Ranitomeya > Ranitomeya imitator. The sequence continues at coordinate 578,420,676 of NC_091283.1, read as the reverse complement.
CGCTGATACCCCGTATGTTGGGGGAAACCACCGTTTGAGCGCATGGCAGAGCTCGGAAGGGAAGGAGCGCCATTTGGAATGCAGACTTAGATGGAATGGTCTGCAGACGTCACATTGCGTATGCAGAACCCCTAATGTACCTAAACAGTAGAAACCCCCCACAAGTGACCACATATTGGAAACTAGACCCCCCAGGGAACTAATCTAGATGTGTTGTGAGAACTTTGAACCCCCAAGTGTTTCACTACAGTTTATAACGCAGAGCCGTGAAAATAAAAAATCTTTTTTTTTCCCACAAAAAATATGTTTTAGCCCCGAGTTTTGTATTTTCCCAAGGGTAACAGGAGAAATTGGACCCCAAAAGTTGTTGTCCTATTTGTCCTGAGTACGCTGATACCCCATATGTTGGGGTAAACCCCTGTTTGGGCACACGGGAGAGCTCGGAAGGGAAGAAGCACTGTTTTACTTTTTCAACGCAGAATTGGCTGGAATTGAGATTGGACGCCATGTCGCGTTTGGAGAGCCCCTGATGTGCCTAAACAGTGGAAACCCCCCAATTATAACTGAAACCCTAATCCAAACACACCCCTAACCCTAATTCCAACGGTAACCCTAACCACACCTCTAACCCTGACACACCCCTAACCCTAATCCCAACCCTATTCCCAACTGTAAATGTAATCTAAACCCTAACTGTAACTTTAGCCCCAACCCAAACTGTAGCCCTAGCCCTAGCCCTAACCCTAATCCTAACCCTAGCCCTAACCCTAGCCCTAACCCTAGCCCTAACCCTAGCCCTAGCCCTAACCCTAGCCCTAACCCTAACCCTAACCCTAGCCCTAACCTTAGCCCTAACCCTAACCCTAACCCTAACCCTAGCCCTAGCCCTAACCCTAGCCCTAACCCTAGCCCTAACCCTAGCCCTAACCCTAGCCCTAACCCTAGCCCTAGCCCTAGCCCTAACCCTAGCCCTAACCCTAACCCTAGCCCTAGCCCTAACCCTAACCCTAGCCCTAGCCCTAACCCTAGCCCTAACCCTAGCCCTAACCCTAGCCCTAACCCTAGCCCTAACCCTAGCCCTAGCCCTAGCCCTAACCCTAGCCCTAACCCTAACCCTAGCCCTAGCCCTAACCCTAACCCTAACCCTAGCCCTAGCCCTAACCCTAGCCCTAACCCTAGCCCTAACCCTAGCCCTAACCCTAACCCTAACCCTAGCCCTAACCTTAGCCCTAACCCTAGCCCTAACCCTAGCCCTAGCCCTAACCCTAACCCTAACCCTAACCCTAGCCCTAGCCCTAACCCTAGCCCTAACCCTAGCCCTAACCCTAGCCCTAGCCCTAACCCTAGCCCTAACCTTAGCCCTAACCCTAACCCTAACCCTAGCCCTAACCCTAACCCTAGCCCTAACCCTAACCCTAACCCTAACCCTAGCCCTAACTCTAACCCTAGCCCTAATGGGAAAATGGAAATAAATACATTTTTTTAATTTTTCCCTAACTAAGGGGGTGATGAAGGGGGGTTTGATTTACTTTTATAGCGGGTTTTTTAGCGGATTTTTATGATTGGCAGCCGTCACACACTGAAAGACGCTTTTTATTGCAAAAAATATTTTTTGCGTTACCACATTTTGAGAGCTATAATATTTCTATATTTTGGTCCACAGAGTCATGTGAGGTCTTGTTTTTTGTGGGACGAGTTGACGTTTTTATTGGTAACATTTTCGGGCACGTGACATTTTTTGATCGCTTTTTATTCCGATTTTTGTGAGGCAGAATGACCAAAAACCAGCTATTCATGAATTTCTTTTGGGGGAGGCGTTTATACCGTTCCGCGTTTGGTAAAATTGATAAAGCAGTTTTATTCTTCGGGTCAGTCCGATTACAGCGACACCTCATTTATATCATTTTTTTATGTTTTGGCGCTTTTATACGACAAAAACTATTTTATAGAAAAAATAATTATTTTGGCATCGCTTTATTCTCAGGACTATAACTTTTTTATTTTTTTGCTGATGATGCTGTATGGTGGCTCGTTTTTTGCGGGACAAGATGACATTTTCAGCGGTACCATGGTTATTTATATCTGTCTTTTTGATCGCGTGTTATTCCACTTTTTGTTCGGCGGTATGATAATAAAGCGTTGTTTTTTGTTTTTTGTTTTTTTTCTTACGGTGTTTACTGAAGGGGTTAACTAGTGGGCCAGTTTTATAGTTTGGGCCGTTACGGACGCGGCGATACTAAATATGTGTACTTTTATTGTTTTTTTTTTTTTTTAATTTAGATAAAGAAATGTATTTATGGGAATAATATTTTTTTTTTTTTTCATTATTTTGTAATATTTTTTTTTATTTTGTTTTACACATTTGAAATTTTTTTTTTTAACTTTTTTACTTTGTCCCAGGGGGGGACATCACAGATCAGTGATCTGACAGTTTGCACAGCACTCTGTCAGATCACTGATCTGACATGCAGCGCTGCAGCCTTCACAGTGCCTGCTCTAAGCAGGCTCTGTGAAGCCACCTCCCTCCCTGCAGGACCCGGATCCGCGGCCATCTTGGATCCGGGGCTCAAGCAGGGAGGGAGGGAGGTGAGACCCTCGCAGCAACGCGATCACATCGCGTTGCTGCGGGGGGCTCAGGGAAGCCCGCAGGGAGCCCCCTCCCTGCGCGGTGCTTCCCTGCACCGCCGGCACATCGCGATCATCTTTGATCGCGGTGTGCCAGGGGTTCATGTGCCGGGGGCGGTCCGTGACCGCTCCTGGCACATAGTGCCGGGTGTCAGCTGCGATAGGCAGCTGACACCCGGCCGCGATCGGCGGCGCTCCCCCCGTGAGCGCCGCCGATCGCGCTGGACGTACTATCCCGTCCATGGTCATAGGGGCCCACCCCACATGGACGGGATAGTACGTCCGATGTCAGAAAGGGGTTAAAACAAAACTACAGTCAGGTAGACCTAAAAAAAATGTCATCCACAACTGCCAGGAAAATTGTTTGGGATGCAATGAAAAACCCACAAATAACATCAGCTGAAATACAGGATGCTCTGAAAACTAGCAGTGTACATGGGCTACATGGTTGAGTCGCCAGAAGAAAGCTATTGCTGTGCAAATGCCACAAAGTATCTTGCCTACAATACGCAAAACAGCACAGAGACAAGCCTCAAAACTTGAGGAACAAGGTAATTTGGAGTGATGAGACTAAAGTTTAACTTTTAGGCCACAACCAGAAACGTTACATTTGGAGAGAGGTAAACAAGGCCCATGATGAAAGCAACACCATTCCTTCTGTAAAGCACAGAGGTGGATCACTTATGTTTTGGGGATGTGTGAGCTGCAAAGGCACAGGAAACTTGGCCAAAGTTGAAGGAAAGATGAATGCAGCATGTTATCAGCAAATACTGCAGGCAAATTTGCACTTCTCAGCCCAGAAGCTACGCATGGGACGTATTTCCAACATGATAGTGATCCAAATCACAAGGCCAAGTCGACCTATCATTGGCTACTGCAGAACCAAGTGAAGGTTCTGGAGTGGCCATCTTAGTCTCCTGACCTCAATATCATTGAGCCACTCTGGGAAGATCTCAAGTGCGAAATTCATGCTAGACAGCCCAGGAATTTACAGGAACTGGAGGCGTTTTGCCAAGAAAAGTAGGCAGCTTTACCATCTGAGAAAATAAAGAACCTCATCCACAACTACCACAAAAGACTTCAAGCTGTCGTTGATATTAGAGGGGGCAATACACAGTATTTAAAAAATGCGGTATGTAAACTTTTGATCAGGGTCATTTGGATGTTTTGGGTTGTCATTATGATTTAAAAAGAGAAAACACAGTAGTTTGACAATAAATGGCTTCACCCTTCCACTAACCATGAGTGGAGCAAAAGTTTTGGTGTTATCTTTCATATTATATTTAAAAAAAAGGCCAAGAAAGCAATAATTCTGGAAGGGGTATGTACATTTTTGAGCACATTTTTGAGCACAACTATATGTAAGTGTATGTGTGTGTATATACGTATGTATGTGTGTATATATATATATATATATTTGTATGTGTGTATGTATGTACAGTATGTATGTATGTACAGTGGGGCAAAAAAGTATTTAGTCAGTCAGCAATAGTGCAAGTTCCACCACTTAAAAAGATGAGAGGCGTCTGTAATTTACATCATAGGTAGACCTCAACTATGGGAGACAAACTGAGAAAAAAAAATCCAGAAAATCACATTGTCTGTTTTTTTTAACATTTTATTTGCATATTATGGTGGAAAATAAGTATTTGGTCAGAAACAAAATTTCATCTCAATACTTTGTAATATATCCTTTGTTGGCAATGACAGAGGCCAAACGTTTTCTGTAAGTCTTCACAAGGTTGCCACACACTGTTGTTGGTATGTTGGCCCATTCCTCCATGCAGATCTCCTCTAGAGCAGTGATGTTTTTGGCTTTTCGCTTGGCAACACGGACTTTCAACTCCCTCCAAAGGTTTTCTATAGGGTTGAGATCTGGAGACTGGCTAGGCCACTCCAGGACCTTGAAATGCTTCTTACGAAGCCACTCCTTCGTTGCCCTGGCGGTGTGCTTTGGATCATTGTCATGTTGAAAGACCCAGCCACGTTTCATCTTCAATGCCCTTGCTGATGGAAGGAGGTTTGCACTCAAAATCTCACGATACATGGCCCCATTCATTCTTTCATGTACCTGGATCAGTCGTCCTGGCCCCTTTGCAGAGAAACAGCCCCAAAGCATGATGTTTCCACCACCATGCTTTACAGTAGGTATGGTGTTTGATGGATGCAACTCAGTATTCTTTTTCCTCCAAACACAACAAGTTGTGTTTCTACCAAACAGTTCCAGTTTGGTTTCATCAGACCATAGGACATTCTCCCAAAACTCCTCTGGATCATCCAAATGCTCTCTAGCAAACTTCACATGGGCACGGACATATACTGGCTTAAGCAGTGGGACACGTCTGGCACTGCAGGATCTGAGTCCATGGTGGCGTAGTGTGTTACTTATGGTAGGCCTTGTTACATTGGTCCCTGCTCTCTGCAGTTCATTCACTAGGTCCCCCCGCGTGGTTCTGGGATTTTTGCTCACCGTTCTTGTGATCATTCTGACCCCACGGGGTGGGATTTTGCGTGGAGCCCCAGATCGAGGGAGATTATCAGTGGTCTTGTATGTCTTCCATTTTCTAATTATTGCTCCCACTGTTGATTTCTTCACTCTAAGCTGGTTGGCTATTGCAGATTCAGTCTTCCCAGCCTGGTGCAGGGCTACAATTTTGTTTCTGGTGTCCTTTGACAGCTCTTTGGTCTTCACCATAGTGGAGTTTGGAGTCAGACTGTTTGAGGGTGTGCACAGGTGTCTTTTTATACTGATAACAAGTTTAAACGGGTGCCATTACTACAGGTAATGAGTGGAGGAAAGAGGAGACTCTTAAGAAGTTACAGGTCTGTGAGAGCCAGAAATCTTGATTGTTTTTTTCTGACCAAATACTTATTTTCCACCATAATATGCAAATAAAATGATAAAAAAACAGACAATGTGATTTTCTGGATTTTTTTTTCTCAGTTTGTCTCCCATAGTTGAGGTCTACCTATGATGTAAATTACAGACGCCTCTCATCTTTTTAAGTGGTGGAACTTGCACTATTGCTGACTGACTAAATACTTTTTTGCCCCACTGTATATATATATACGTGTGTGTACGTGTTAACATATTTATTTTTGGTTCATGAATGATACTGTAGTAGTAAAGAATAGGAGAGTTAACCTGGTTCTTGAAAGGGTTATTCACCAAATAATCAAGTTATCCCCAATCCATAGGATAGGGGATAACTTGCTGATCATTGGGGATTCGACCACTGGGCCTCCTAGAGTTTCTGAGATTAGGGTTCTGCAGTCCCATTCTGAATTGAGCAGAGTTGTGCATGATTGGCCTCTGCTGTCAGCTACAATCCATACATGGCTGAGCTGCAGAGTCCTGTTCTCAGGATTGCTGGAGGTCCCAGTGGTCAGTCCCCTAAAAGTCAGTAAGTTATCCCTTATCAGGATATGGCCTCTTCAGAGTATTAACCATTATGCATACGTTAAACAGTTGCATCCTATGGATGTCATACAGTGGATTCAACTTCCAAACGTATGTGTTTTAAAGGATACTGGTGTATGCAATAGTGCCATTAACTACACTATTCCATACTTGTATTTGTAGAATACTACCAGATACCAGATGGTACAGATATCAGATATATAATGTAATTTGATATGTACATGATCGGGCTCTGCTAGTTCCATCAGTTAACATGTAACCACTAGGATGCGCTTTGCACACTTGCTGCCATGTGCGAACTAGAGTGTGAGCCACGTCTGCAGTGTTCTATTCACTGACATAGCTGACATTCGACTAGTCACTTGACTGCAAGTATGACTGCGCAAGAAGCAGCAGAACCAAATCCTAAAGGAGATATACAGTATGTATCCATCTCCATCTCAGAAAAAAATTTCTATATTTTTTTTTTAGAGGTGTAGGAGGCCAAAATAGAACTTTTGCTATGGTGCTCTGTGAACTCTTATATATGCCCCTGCTTGCAGGACTGCAATTATGAGGGCAATCTGGTCTGTTGCTTGGAGCCCAAGGCTCCTGGGGTCCCGTGACCAGATAGCCTACATCATAAGCAGTGTGCGCCGGGAGGGGGGCCCGGACACATTTCTTGTGCAGGGGCCCCAAGCTGTTAGTGTCTGCCCCTGAAATACATTATCATCAAATAGAAAGAATATGGTACCCTAACAAACCTGCCAAGATGACTGCCCACCAAAACACTCAGCCTGGGCAAGAAGGGCATTAATCAGAGAGGCAGCAGAGAGACCAAAGGTAATCCTGAATGAACGGCAGAGTTACCAAGCAGAGAGTGGAGTATCTGTCAATATGACAACAATAAGCCATACACTCCATAGAGGTGGCCTATATGGAAGAATAGGCTCATTTTGAGTTTGCCAAAAGACATGCGGGAGACTTCTCAAATATTTGGAGGATGGTGTTGTGATGAGATGAGACCAAAATTTAACTTTTTGACCATCAAGTTGAATGCTATGTCTGGCATCAAATAAACACAGCTCATCAGCCCAAGAACACAATTCCCATATCCTGGGAGATACATATCGACACTTGCATATAATAACTATCACTGCTTCACAGGGGTTAAGGTCAGGCGAGTTTGCTGGCCAATCAAGCACAGTGATACTGTTGTTTTAAACCAGGTATTGGTACTTTTGACAGTGTGGACCAGTGCCAAGTCCTGCTGGAGAATGAAATTTCCATCTCCAAAAACCTTGTCGGCAGAGGGAAGCATAAAGTGCTCTAAAATTTCCTGGTAGACGGCTGCGCTGACTTTGGTCTTGATAAAACACAGTGGACCTACACCAGCAGATGACATGTCTCCCCAAACCATCACTGATTGTGGAAACTTCATACTAGACCTCAAGCAGCATGTATTGTGTGCCTCTCCACTCTTCCTCCAGACTCTGGGACATGATTTCGAAATGAAATGCAAAATTTACTTTCATCTGAAAACAGCACCTTGGACCACTGAGCAACAGTCCAGTTCTTTTTCTCCTTGGCCCAGGTAAGACTCTTCTGGTGTTGTCTATTGTTCATAAGAAATTCGACACTTGTAGCCCATGTCCTGGATACATCTGTGTACATCTGTGTGCAATGACCATTTGTGGCTTACCCTCCTTCTGGAGTGTGTCAATGACTGCCTTCTGGACATCTGTCAAGTCAGCAGTCTTCCCCGTGATTGTGGAGCCTACTGAAAAAGACTAAGGGACATTTTTAAATGCTTAGGAAGACTTTGCAGGTGTTTTTTTTAACTATTCTAATTTACTGAGATAATGACTTTTGGGTTTTCATTGGCTGTAAGCCATAATCAACATCATAAAAAGAAATAAACTCTTGAAATAGATCACTCTGTAATGACTCTATATAATATATGAGTTTAACTTTTTGTATTGAAGAACTTAAATAAATTAACTTTTTGATGATATTCTAATTTTTCTCACTTTTATTCATTTTTTGTGTGCTAGTATAATGAAAAAGCTACATTTTTGGTATGTATTCTATTTATTTTTTAATGGTATATGGGTTATGGTATAGTTTTTATAGCTTAGGTAATTCTGTATGTGATGATACCAAATATTTGTACTTTTTAATAATAAATTAATTAATAAATTAATAAACTTTTAGAAATAACAGAATTAATAGTGTCAAAATAATATTCCTACTTTATTTAACACTACATTTTTTTATTTTGTTGTTGTTGTTTCCCAATTGGCCCTTTTCTGAAATATTGTCCCTCAATTGGCCTCATCTACTATATAATTGTCTAAGGGTCACTTTCGTCTGTCTGTCTGCCTGTCATGGAAATCCCAAGTCGCTGATTGGTCGCAGTCAAACAGCCATGACCAATCAGCGACAGCCACAGTGCGGCTGCGAAATTGCTGCTCCCTACTCTCCTGCCCTCAGTGCCCGCTCCATACTCTCCTCCAGTCAGCACTCACACAGGATTAATGGCACCGTTAACGGACCGCATTATGCCACGGTGTAATGCACTCCGTTAACGCTGCTATTAACCCTGTGTGACCAAATTTTTACTATTGATGCTGCCTATGCAGCATCAATAGTAAAAAGATCTAAAAAAAAATAAAAAAAAATAATTCTATACTCACCTTCTGTTGGCTCCCGGATCCAGCCCAGGCCTTTCCCGCTCCTCGCGATGGTCCGGTCCATGCATTGCGGTCTCGCGAGATGATGACGTAGTGGTCTCGCGAGACCGCTACGTCATCATCTCGCGAGACCGCAATGCACTCTTGGGACCGGAGCGTCGCGAGGAGCATCAGTAAACGGAAGGTGAGTATATAACAATTTTTTATTTTAATTCTTTTTTTAACAGGGATATGGTGCCCACATTGCTATATACTACATGGGCTGTGTTAGATACTGTGTGGGCAGTGTTATATACTACATCTCTGTGCTACATACTATGTGGGCTGTGCTATATACTACGTGGCTGTGGTATATATTACATGGCTGGGCAATATACTACATTGCTGTGCTCTATACTACGTGGCCTGGGTTATATACTGCATGGGCAGTGTTATATACTATGTCTCTGTGCTATATACTACATGGCTGTGCTATATACTGCGCGGCTGTGGAATATATTACGTGGCTGTGCAATATACTATGTGGCTGTGCAATATATTATGTGGCTGGGCAATATACTATGTGTCTGTGCTATATACTATGTGGCTGGGCAATATACTACGTGGCTGGGCAATATACTACGTGACTGGGTAATATACTACGTGTCTGTGCTATATACTACGTGGCTGGGCAATATACTACGTGGTTGGGCAATATACTACGTGTTTGTGCTATTTACTACGTGGGCTGTGCTATATACTACGTGGCTGTGTTATATACTACGTGGGCTATGTTATATACTACATGGCTGTGCTATATACTATGTGGGCTGTGTTATATACTAGGTGGGCTGTGTTATACGCTACTTGGCTGTGCTATATTTCTCTGCTGTATCTGTGCAACTTAAATCGTGGTATGTGTTAAAGAGGGGGGACCACTGAGACTCTTTCACCTGGGACCCTCAAAAACCTGGAGCCGGCCCTGGCTTCACTGATTGGTCACGCCCGACCGCGAACAATCAGCAACAGTCACAGTCCGCCCACGAATTGGCATGGAATTTGAACCACGCCTCGCTAATTGGTCACGGCTGGCCGAATCCTTTGTATAAATTGCATTATTCTGAAAACTTCATAAATAAACTACATGCATATTCTAGAATACCTGATGCGTTAGAATCGGGCCACCATCTAGTACAGTAATAATGTCCCCAACTGGCCCCCTAGAGTAATTATGGGTCCCTAAACTAATATTGTGCCACAGCTTTTTCCGGTTTTTCGTTTTCATTTTTTCGCTCCCCTTCTTCCCAGAGCCATAACTTTTTTATTTTTCCGTCAATATGGCCATGTGAGGGCTTATTTTTTGGGGGGCCGCGTTGTAATTTTGAACGACATCATTAGTGTTAGCATGTCATGTACTGGAAAACAGGAAAAGAATTCCAAATGTGGTGAAATTGCAAAAAAATGCAATCCCACACTTGTTTTTTGTTTGGCTTTTTTTGCTAGGTTCACTAAATGCCACAACTGACCTGCCATTATGATTCATTACGAGTTCATAAATGTAAAAGAACCTGGCACTCAACTTCAATGCGTGTAGCTTGAAAATGTATTATGTAGTACCAACAAAACGTTTTGACCTTCTTCAGTTACTACAATTGTGAAAATATTTAATAAATAAATAGATAAATCAATAAATCAAAACAATAAGCAAACAAATCAATAGACGTCCTCCTCTGAACAACTGGAGAGGACCAAACAAAAACATAACAAAACAAAGGTATATACAACATGTGGAACAGGTCATATCTTAAATTAGACATCCTTTTAAGTGGCGTGGATACCACAAAATAATCCTATTCCCAAAACGAGGTAAATTGCAGTGGAGGAGAGGAGAATATAAGAGCTGGCATACCGTACTCAAAGGTTATTGCGTGTCACTTGGTGATAATGTCGTGGAGGTCTGGTCAGTGTCACTAAAAAGTAAAAAGTGCATATGGTGTAGGCATCGAAAGAGTGGAATACCATACGTGCCATAACTGGATGTGGGTTACCTTAAATGCTAGTGCCCTGCTCGTGAGATGGGCTGGGAGCTGTGATAAGAGGAAAGATCCTTGAGTCCATAGACAACTGTACTCCGGAGCCCCCTGTACACAGGGTGCATCCTGGTAGATAGCGCTGTGGGTATAGGGCATGAGCGGCAGCAGTCCAGGTGGAGCTGAGATTACCTGATTTCGTCGGGAGCATGAAGTGGTGTCCACCGCTAGTCAGGGTGAGTGTGGCATTTAACTAGTTAATAGGCGCGAGCGGATCGAGATTCCGCCCGCGCCTACTGCGGGCACATGTCAGCTGTTCAAAACAGCTGACATGTCCCGGCTTTGATGTGGACTCACTGCCGGAGCCCGCATCAAAGCAGGGGTTCTGTCCTCGGACGTACTATTCCGTCCGAGGACAGAAAGGGGTCAATAATGTCCCTCATCATGGGCACCATCCTGTAATAATGTCCCTATTATGTTCCTCTTCACATATACATTAAAAAAAACACAAGAAACAAACAAAAGATTCCTCTCACCTGTCTCCGCTCCCATGTCAAGCAACTCCCTCTCCCTCCTCCATAGCTTGCACAGTGGTGTGGGGCGGCGCACTGCATTGTCTTGTGCTACCCGGCGTAACATCAGCTGCAGACCACTGATTGGCTAGTGGCTTGTATAAGTGTTGCAGTGCAGAAAGCTGGTAGCTCTGTGCACAGCAATACATTTCAACTGAATTTGCATTCAAGGATACACATTCAAAGGCGTGCCTTAAATACCCAGTTCCCAGACATTTGAAATTCTCTTACTACCTCATACTCCCTGATTGGGATTCTAAGGAGCCATGGATCCTTTTCATACATCCAGTAACTAAGCATGAGATTCTCCTCATCACCATTGTTGGCTGAGGCCAAATGGAGGACAGTAATACCTTCCATATCAGAGGAGGATTGGTGTGAGGCCATGACCTCCCCACAATATGTTTTACCGGCAATTAATAACAAGCTAGTCCAAATGTATACAGTCCATCAATGCTACGTGACAACTAGGAGGGTATATAAAATGGGTAGATCTACCACTGCAGATTGCTATAGGGATGGGGAAGAAGCGGCAGACTTTATACACCTGATGTGGTATTGTCCTCCTATCGTAGACCTTTGGAAAGAGGTCATATCTATCCACATGGAGATCATACATCCCCTTGTACCACTATGCACTAAGGTGTGCTTATTTGGAATCATTGATGAGGAGACCTGGCCTCAATACCATCGCACTCTTCTCGGGGAAACATTCTTTTTGGCTCACAAGATTACCACCATGAGATGGATGGATGGAAGACCCCTGCAAATTTCACTTTGGGTCAATATGGTAAATACTGCAGCTTCCAATGAGAGGGTGAAATATAAAAACAGACACTATCCTGAAAAATTTGATAAGGTATGGAAACTTTGGTTTGATTGCCTTTTGACTCAGTCCCCAGGTGATGAATATTGTCTCATGCTATATTTTATGATATTTGGTGCCTGACATGGATGTCTCACGGAATTAGACCTATGGTTGACCCATGGTATGTTAAGGGCAAGATTAACTTTGCCAGACAGTATTAATGAGCAATGAGACATGCATTTTGTTCTTTTGGTCTATGATGTAACCTTGTTATGTTGTATAATCATCAATAACCCCTTTACTTCTGAAGGGGGTTTGTACGTTAATGATCAAGTCCATTTTTACAATTCTGACCACTGTCATTTTATGGGGTAATATCTCTGGAACTCTTCAAAGGAACCCGGTTATTCTGAAATAGTTTTTTGTGACATATTCTAGTTCATGATAGTGGTAAACTTTCTTCAGCATGACTTGCGTTTATTTATGAAAAAAAACTGAAATATTGAAATTTTCCAACTTTGAATTTTCATGGCCTAAAATCAGAGAGTTATAGCACACAAAATAGTTAATAAGAAACATTTCCCACATGTCTTCTTTACATCAGCACAATTTTAGAACCAACATTTTAGAACCACTCATTTAGATGTGTGGTGAGCACCTTGAACCCTCAAGTTCTTCACAATAGTCTATAACGTTGAGCCGTGAAAATAATAAAATCATTTTCCTCACAAAAATGTTATTTTAGCCCCAAATTTGGCATTTTCATAAGGGTGACAGGAGAAATTGCACCATACAATTTGTTGTGCAATTTCTCCTGAGTACGCCTGTACACCATATGAGGGGGACAACTACTGTTTGGGTGCACGGCAGGGATTGGAAGGAAAGGATCGTCATTTGTCTTTTTAAATGTAAAATTTCCTGGAATCATTAGCGGACGTCATGCTCCATTTAGAGAGCCCTTGATGTGCCTAAACAGTGGAAACCCCCCACAAGTGACCCCATTTTGGAAGCTAGACCTCTTAATGAATGTATTTAATGTGTGATGATCACCGTGAACCCCTATGTGCTTCACAGAAGTCTGTAACATTGAGCCGTGAAAATAATAGTCACATTTTCCTCACAAAAATGTTATTTTAGTCCCAAATTGGCATTTTAATAAGGGTAACAGGAGTAACAGTATGTCAATACCCAATATGACGGAAAAAATACTGTTTGGGTGCACGGCAGGGCTTGGAAGGGAGGGAGCGTCATTTGACTTTTTGAATGTAAAATTTCCTGTAATCATTAGCGGACATCATGTTCCATTTGGAGATCCCCTGATGTGCCTAAACAGTGGAAACCCCCCCACAAGTGACCCCATTATGGAAAATATACCTCTGAAGAAATGTATTTAGATGTGTCATGAGCAACTTTAACCCCGAAGGTGCTTCACAGAAGTTTATAATGATGAGCCGTGAAAATAAAATCACATTTTCCCAACAAAAATTTTATTTTAGCCCAAAATTTTGCATTTTCCTAAGAGTAACAGGAGAAATTGCATCATACGTTTAGTGCAATTTCTCCTGAGCACCCCATATGAGGGAGAAAACTACTGTTTGGGTGCACGGCAGGGCTCAGAAGGGAAGGAGCGTCATTCCAGGAATCATTAGGGGACACCATGCTCCATTTAAAGAGCCCCTGATGTGCCTAAATAGTGGAAACTCCCCACAGGTGACCCCATTTGTGCTTCACAAAAGTTTATAATGTTGAGCTGTGAAAATAATAAAATAACATTTTCCCCACAAAAATGTTAATTTAGCCCCAAATTTTGCATTTTCATAAAGGTAACAGGAAAAATTGCATCATGCAATTTGTTGTGCAATTACTCCTGAGTAAGCCAATACTCCCTATGTGGGGGACAGGGCCAGCATTTGGGACAAGCAGGCCAGGAACACACCTGGGGCCCCACTCACAAAGGGGGCCCCCTGCGTCTGCAGCCCCTTTATGAAGTGCCCAGAGGGTGTACAATGCTGGGCATCCTCTGCAGTCCCGGAGCATCTCTCCCAAACCCCCCTACAGCCCCCTCTTTCTCTCTTTCTCCCTGCAGTCAGGTTAGAAGTTGAGGGGTCCCTGCCAGTCTCCACACTAGACTGCAGGGGTCTTGTGGCTCCGGGGGTCTCTGCCAGTCTCTGCACTAAGCTGCAGGGGTCTTGTGGCTCTGGGGGTCTCTGCCATTCTCCGCACTGGGCTGCAGGGTTCATGTGGCTCCTGGGGTCTCTGCCAGTCTCCGCACTAGGCTGCAGGGGTTTTGTTGCTCCGGGGGTCTCCACCAGTCTCAGCACTGGGCTGTAGGGGTCTTGTGGCTCCAGAGGTCTCCACCAGTCTCAGCATTTGGCTGCAGGGGTCTTGTGGCTCCAGGGGTCTCTGCCAGTCTTAGTACTGGGCTGCAGGGGTCTTGTGGCTCTGGGGGTCTCTGCCAGTCTCCGCACTGGGCTGCAGGGGTCTTGTGGCTCCGGGGGTCTGGCACAGTCTTAGTACTGGGCTGCAGGGGTCTTGTGGCTTCCCCATATATTGTAGCTGCAAAGTGAATAATAACCATCAGGGACCCCGAACCATCGGCCACGGGACCAGAGAGGATTTAGCAGAGTAGGTTCTGGGACATGTAGGACTTTTTTTAAATCTCTTTTTATTCTGCTGTTTGTGAGGTAGGATGTAGAAAAAGACGGCAATTCTACTGTTTTCTATAATGTGACTGTACAGCCCCTTCGCACGACCTATCATGCTTTTCACAGATGCCACGTGTGCCCTATTTAACCTATGGTGCTGCACTCATGTCCGTATTTTCCCAGCAGCACAGATGACAAGGGGCAATTCAAGTCTATGAGTCCGCGTAAACATGCCATCCATGAGCCGTACATGTGCCATCCGTGTTTACCATGGAAAGTATATGAGAAGCTTTTAATTTCATTTCCATTATCCATACCAGAAAAACACGAATGGCACACTGATTGAAAACACTGGTGACACCAATATCGGTGTAACATGTAAGAAACCACCGGAGACTAGACGGAGGTGGACATGACTTGGGGATGGGTGGACCGAGAACTCCTGCAGCTTTTGTTTGTATTGCGGTGTAGATTTTAAACAAGATAGTTGTTGCTTTAAGAGGAAGTTTAGATGTTTGTGCCTGGTATATTATTGTGAGGAGGGTGGGGCTTATATAGGAGAGGCAACTCTGGCTCTCCCTCTTTCTCTCACAGGATGGACAGGAGGAAACATTACCCGCCCTCCCGCCCTGTTTATAATCTCTGTCCTTAAAATTTTTAAATATTGCTTGTATAATGATAAATGCTTTATTGTATTTTTGAATTTGTCATTGTATATCTTGTACCAGGTTCAACTGTATATTGGCTATAAAGAGTTATTATTTGCG
The DNA here is from genome assembly GCF_032444005.1 of Ranitomeya imitator. NCBI lineage: Eukaryota > Metazoa > Chordata > Amphibia > Anura > Dendrobatidae > Ranitomeya > Ranitomeya imitator. The sequence continues at coordinate 578,405,157 of NC_091283.1, read as the reverse complement.
ATAACCTTCTAAGCCCAAGGGAAGGGCAATCCTTCAGCCATGGTTCCCTGGAGGTTTCCTCCACAGGGGTTTTTTCCTCTCCTGAGTGCTGTAGGATGACTCTTTGTGAGTCGGGGGTTTGCCAAGTTTAGTCCCATTAATGCTTTTGCAGGGACTTCTAGTTTTTAAGTTTACAAAAATGATTTAATTATTTAAAAAAAAAAAAAGTCAAATGAGACTTGGAATTTATAACCCGTCACGGCTCTGCGGTTTAGGATTCAGGTGGAAGTTGCAGACAAGTTAAGGTGGACTCATTTTAACTAATAGAGGATGTAAAACCTCATGGTGGTGAGCAGGCTCGGCTTTGGTGGCCAGCCTCAAGGACGTTGTAATGGTAACATCAATCAGGGGCGGGCACAGTGGTTAAGCACAGGAGTGAGGATAATATGGTCATTGGTGCTCTGAAAATTTACTGGCTCTGCTTGAATGGCAAGCCAGTGCGTGCTGCCCCTTTATGGCTGTCTGTCCTAGTGCTGTATGTCAGACAGCAGGGGATATCAAAGGTACTTGTGAATCTCAATGTACTAGCACTCCACCTGACTCCTACCGTGATTATTTAATCCTGTGATTTGAATAAAAGCTGTGGCCATTTTGACAACCAAAATAATATGTTTTGTGTATTTATTTTAGTATCTAGGTTTACAGTAGTTATGGTGGTTTTAAGAAGGAGTTGGGTCCATCCCATATCCAAAAGTCACGTGTTTTATATGGACATGGGGGCCCCACTTTGAATTTTGCCTAGAGCCCCAATTTGTCTAAAATAGACCCTGATGGGGGAATAGTACTTTTGAGGCACAATGCAAAGCTCAGAATGTAAGAGGCGCCATATTGGAGTTCAGATTTTGCTGGAATGGTTTGAGGGTGCCATGTCACATTGGCAGAGCCCCTGAGGTGCCAGAACAACAGAAACCCCCTATATGTGAACTTATTTTACAAACTACACTCCCCAATGTGTGTCATAGAATTTTATACCATTGGGTTGTGATGAAAAATAACTAGATTTTTACCACCAAAATGTTGTTTTAGCCCCAGATTTTACATTTTCACACAAGAAGTGGGTAAAAATGGCACTACAATTTGTCCCACAATTTCTACTGAACGTGGTAATACGCTATATGTGGATGCTCAGGAGGAACAGAGCGCTATTTGCCTCCTAGAGAGCAGATTTTCCTATAATAGTTTGCAGACTACATATACAGAGCCCCTAATTGCTAGAAGAGCAGAATACCCCCTCAATTGACCCCATTTTGGAAATTATACCCCTTTTGAGAATTTATCTACAGGTGTAGTGACAATTTGGGCTCCATGGGTGTTTTCCAGAAACAAGTAGCAATGAGTATTGCCAAGTGAAAATTGCAAACGGCTGTTGTAGTGACCAGTACGCAGAGCGTTGCAGTCAACAGTAAGTTATGCCCAGCCCGTGCTTCTGGAGACATGCATCCGTAAGTTAGGGGGGCTCTCATTGCTTCAGAAATATCAAACATGTGGATGCTACAGGTGGGTTAGGTACACTGTGGGGCTCAGAAGGGAGGAGGCATTTGGATTTTGGTAGCGCAGAATTTGCTGAATTTCTTTTGGAGGGTTATTTATTTATTTTACTCATTTTATACAGCGCCATTAATTCCACAGCGCTTTACAAACATTATTGGCACTGTCCCCATTGGGGCTCACAATCTAGAATCTCTGTCAGTATGTCTTTGGAATGTGGGAGGAAACCAGAGTTGTTATGGAGCCATATAGCTTTTCCAAAGCCTTTGTACTACTAGTAAGTGGAAGCCCTCTATATTTATGTTAACACATGACAAACCTAAGTGAGGACTTGCTGTTTTTGTGGATTTAGTTGGTGCTTTTATTCGGAACATGTTATATAACATTTGAGATCACATTTATCCCGTGCTCTACGCTGAGCACTTTCTTTGGGATTTCCATCTAAATCTTGGTGTGACATGATTCAGATGAAACTCCCAAGGGATCCATTCACTATAATGAGGCAGCAGAGTTACTCTGGACTCCGTCTGGCCTCCGTTCAGCGGCTTCCTTCAGAAGTGCACAAAACTGTGACCAACAGCACTTTTATGCAATCCTAAAAAGATGAACACCGCCGGATCACAGGTCAGACAGCACCCACAGTGCCTCCATCTGCCTCATTATGGGGAGTCTTTCACCAGAGGTTCCATCTTAATCATGTATTTCAGAAATTTACACAGAAACCCTTTTGTAAGCGTGAGTGCAGGATAAATATGTGCTGAGCCTTACTGTGATCTTTGTTAGGCAGAATGCAAAAATCAACAGCAGGTGACGATTTGGTTTTATTTATTTTTGCTCCGTTCTTCATGCAATATAAGTGATTAGGCGACTTTATTCTTCGCGATTACAGCAATATCAGATTTATATTGGGTTTTTATGTCTGGCAGCTGTGACACACTAAAAGACGCTTTTTATTGCAAAAAATAGTTTTTGTGTGGTGCCACAGGGTCCTGGTCGTTGCAGTAATATCATTCTCCTCTAGGGGGAGTGATGTTATGTTTGGAGGCAATAAAGGAGATCTCTTTACCAGGTATCACAAACATACAACACATTTCATACTCCAGTCCACCAGGGGGAACTATGCTCCTATTTATTAGGGCTCTCTTCACACTTAGGTAAAACTGGTGGCCTGGAGAGAAAGTTAGGCAGTTGCTGGCTGAGCTTTGCTCAGGTAGTTGGTCCCTGACAGGGGTGGGAGCCTGTCAGAGGCCTAGACAGAAGGTCACGGAGCTGCGCCTGCCCCACGTGCGGCAGTTCCTAAGAAAGGACCTGACAAGAGAACTGTATTGTAGAGAGGGTGAAGAAGTCATAGCAAAGGAGTGGATACCAGAAGGAGTTCTGCCCTAGACAGGCTGCCTCCTTCTGAGGAGCAGGATCCCGGTAGCCAGAACACCGAGGGTGCAACAGTCCTTTATGCCTTGCTCCAGAGACCGGCAGGACAGCTAATTGCAAGTTACTGATCTGCCCCATACCCAGGAGGCAAGGTAGCACCCACGAGAGGCCGGGGAATGATAGAGTCCCTGTAAAAAGCCTCAAGCCACCGGTCATACTAGTTTGTCCTATCCATCTGGGGGACAAAGAGAGATAACATCGATAACATCTACAACATCTGTGAGGACGTTATGAGAGGCTTAGCAGTAAGGTACTACAACACCAAGGCGCTAGAGGAAGGCTACTGATTTCCACCTGGATAAGGGGACTCTGGATTTGCCTCCAAACCGGCGGAACTCTGCCTGCCATGTGATCTGGTGCTCTGGACTGTGGATGCTGAAGCCTTCAGTAAAAGGTAAAGAGACTGCAACCTTATGTCTTTGTTCTTCACTGTGCCTCACACCATCCACCACCTACACACTGGGAAGCCCTGGGGACATACTTCACCTGTGGGAAGGTATACCATCTAGCTGCTATAACTTCACCCCAGCGGACCCCTTAAAGCAGCGTCGGTCATCCTGACTGAATACCACAGGTGGCGTCATGAACATATCCCTTTAAAGACCTTTCCCATTTACACGGACGTCCCAAGGGCCACGGACCAGGTCAGCCACCGTGAGTGACATCCCCCTGTGAACCGAAGAACCCGGTACCGAGTACCCCTTGCCCACGGGGGCGCTCCATTTGCATCACTGTATTTTCAGAGCTATAATTTTCTCAAATTTTGGTGCACAGAGTCATGTGAGGGCTTGTTTTTTCTGGGACAAGTTGACATTTCTATCGGCATCATTTTCAGGCACATGACAATTTTTGATCACTTTCTATTTAGATTTTTGGAAGGCACAATGAATAAAAACCATCAATTCAGGATTTTTTTTCGAGGAGGGTTTATGTAATTCCGTGTGTGGTAAAATTGATAAGGCAGTTTTACTTTTCGGGTCAGTACGATTACAGCGATGACACATTTATATCTTTTTTTTATGGTTTGGCGCTTTTACACCATAAAATCTATTTTATAGAAAAAAATAATTATTTTTGCATCTTTTCATTCTGAGAGCTATAACTTTTTTTTATTTTTCCGCTTATGGAGCTGTATGGTGGCTTGTTTTTTGTGGGACAAGATGACGTTTTCAGCAGTACCATGTTTATTTATATTCGTCTTTTTTATCACGTTTTATTCCACTTTTTGGTCAGCAGTTTAACGATAAAGCATTGTTTTTTGTCTTGTTTTTTATTTATTTTTTATGGTGTTCACTAAAGGGGATAACTAGTGGGACAGTTTTATAGATCGGGTCGTTGCGAAGCGGTGATACCAAATATGTGTACTTTTCTGTTTATATGCTTTTTTCATACAAATATTTATTTATAGATACAATATCTTTTTATTTTTTATTACAATTTTTAATTTTTTTAAATATATTTTTACAATCATTTAAAAAACTTTTTTTAACTTTTTTGATTTGTCCCACTATGGGACTATAATTTTTTTCAAGCTGATTGCTTGTATAGTATGGGGATGAAGCAGCATCCCCAACTATGCAAATTGTCAGCTCTGCACTGACTGGGAAAGTTGCTGATCATGCACTGCACAAGTTGTAATCCATAGAGTTGTGGTACCTGGACAGAGAGCTATGTCATTAATTGGAATGGTCCACACAGTAACAGGTCCCCGAATAGAATCCCCAAACCAAGCTATGACACTTGCGGTCGGTCACTGTCACTTGGAGAGCAAACACATGACATGCTGGGCCACCACAGCCACTTGGGGAGTCCATGAGGCAGTCACATTAAGTGCCACCCTCCCCTCTGGCTGCTGCTCTCTGCTGTGCTCCACGTTGAGTTTTACAAGTAGCCAATGTGAATGGGATCAAACCTTCTAAGCCATCTATATGGGCATGTAGGTCATATGAGATGAATAAAATTATACTGTACATTGATATCTGTGATACAATGTCTTATTGCAGAGATATCCATATTTTTCTTATATGTAAATGAGGTGTTTCGGACCATAGGCGGACACTGATCTGCATGAGAATTTGCCTCCAGCTAATGTTAAACAAAAGGGGACTTTAGCAGTGTGAGACATGTAACTAACACAGAACAGCAGAACTGAACTTTGTCTTCCTGTAACCATGTTTTTTGCAGCGCTCACAGCTCTGCTGTGTTGCTACAGTATTGCAACACTGGCTGCCACTGAGAAGGAATATACAGCAATGAGAGGAACCTGCAGATGTGCCAGTTGTCATATTATCACAGCTCTGCAGTGAGATCAGGACAGAGGCAATTACAGATGACCCTGGTAACAACGCCTTCCATTTACAGTAATCTCTGGTGACAGACCAGTGCCAGGCCCATAGTCCTGAACAGCTCATTTACATATAAGAAAAACATGGATTTCTCTGGAATAACACATCAGATTGCAGATATCAAGGTATCATTTTATTCAGCTTCCTATGACCTACGTGCCCATATAGACGGTTTAAGAGGGTTGATCCTACTGACAGATTCTCTTTAAAGTCTACTAAGACACACACCTGTGTCTTGGAATTAAAACACAAGTGCCCTGTGTTTCGTGTGCTCCAGCATTTGTGTTCCAACTCTTTCATCCTGCATTCCTACAGCTCATCAAGTTAACCCTTGCTCAGCTATATTTGCATTTATCAACCTGCTGCAGCAAACCAACTTCTGATGTTCTTGGATCATGTGCCATTTAGCGTTGGCTTGTTCCACTACGCTACACCTGTTCTTCTGGTCCTGAGTTTTCTGCATGGGCGAAATCCTCACCTTCCACATGTCTGCCTGCCTCCTACATCAACGTGTTACAGGGTCTGTGTGGTGAACCGGACCTGGGGCTTAGTGGATCCACCTGACTAGATGAGCCTAATATTTTTTGCAGAGTTTTTTTTCGAGATATCATTCTAGGAGAGACCTGGAGAAGGGATGGAGGGTGTTGAGAAGTGGGAGACTACAGATGAACTTGCAGAGAAACGGTGTGGATGTGTGGAGATGGTGGCTTTAGAGAGGCTGGTGACAGCATGTATTGAAAGGCTAGCTGCCCTGTGGCCTATTTGGTTCAGTTCTGTAGAGCATGAGCTGAGCGGGAGTGTGATAGGTGGGCTCTGGGGTTGATTTATGGACAGAATCATAATTACCCCTATGTTTTTACAGTTAGTGACATAAAGCAATTATTTGCACTATGTTTTGTATGTTCAGTCATAGCGACCAGTATGAAACAAATATTGGCTATCTGTATGAATAGAACATGAATGGAACTAACATTAGAGTGAAAGAATATTGTGATTTGGTTCCTAGGAGTTTTGTGAAGTTACACTGAGGTCCAGGTAAAGACAACACTGACCTGAGATCCCTGTGAAAACTAGTAGCGACTTGCCGAAAAAGTGAGATTTAAAGGGTAACTTCAAGTGCTTCTCACTAAATTAGAAAGAATATCATCAAAAGTTTATTTCTTCAATACAAAAAGTGAAACTTATATATTATATAGTCAATACCAACAGAGTGATCTATTTCAAGTGTTTATTTCTATATAGTACCCTGAGGATAGGGAATATAAAAGGGACAGCACCGTGCAAGATCTGAGCGCAATATTAAAAATATCACAAATAAAAGTGCAAAGCTGATGGACTCACCAAACTGAGGTTGAAGGAACAGCGTATTGGCCCTGGGGGAGTGTCCCAAACCAAGGTCCTAGTTAGTACTCGGTCTGCTGCATGGCTCCTAGTCAACGGGGCAATCCTCAGTCGTCCGCAGGTGAAAAGTAAAAGGAACAAAAATCCATTCTGGTGCTGGCACTCCCGAAAATTATAACGTGATAGATCGGCTTATTAAAAAAAAAATTATTTAAAAAGATTTTTATTCTGAAATGTACCAAGTAAAAACAACGTGTTTCAATTGTGTTTATTTCTGTTAATGTTGATGATTATGGCTTACAGCCAATGAAACCCAAAAGTAATTATCTCAGTAAATTAGAATAATAAACAAAAACACCTGCAAAGGCTTCCTAAGCATTTAAAAAGGTCCCTTAATCTGTTTCAGTAGGCTCCACAATCATGGGGAAGACAGCTGACTGCTTTTGAGCACCTTGAGGGGTGCAGTGTTTAGAATGGTGTCACTTTGGGGTATTTTCTGTCATATAGACCCCTCAAAGTCACTTCAAATGTGATGTGGTCTCTAAAAAAATGGTTTTGTAAAATTTGTTGGAAAAATGAGAAATTGCTGGTTAAAGAGAATCTGTCACCCCATTTTAGGCCTATAAACTGCCGCTACCGCCATCAGGGGCTTATCTACAGCATTCTGTAATGCTGTAGATAAACCCCCAATGTAACCTGACCTGAAAGAGAAAACAAGTTATATAATACTCACCCAGGGGCGGTCCCGATGCGGCCCGGTCTGATGGGCGTCGTGGTCCGGGTCCGGCGCCTCCCATCTTCATACGATGTCGTCCTCTTCTTTGCTTCCTGTCGTGGCTCCTGCGCAGGCATACTTGGTCAATATACAATATATATATATATATATATATATATTGTAGGGATTCATGCTCTCAGGTAGGCATTAGGTAGCGTTCCCATAGGCAATGAGGTTTGGTCCAGACATGCAGTTTCATTGCTTTTATAAAACTCTAGGGAATTTAATATTAAAACAGCCTCTTGATGGCACAAAGGTATAGCAACAAATAAACAGTTAATTCAGCAGGAAAATATACTGTATGTCAGTGCAGGCTTACTGAAACAGATTGCAATCATTTTACAAAGAGCAAACTTTATACACAGAAGAAGCACCAGCAGCTTATTGCATCAAACAGATGTGTTCAACTCCATGCACAGTTCACACTGAACAGGCTGCAGTTTCCACATGTTACGTTGCAGCTCCAACACACAGACTTCTCAGCTTTCCTAACTGACCCATGCAGTCTCCATTCAGAAAGAGACCCCTGCATGTCTGTACAACTCTAGCTTGTCTATCTCCCAGCTACAGATCAAATTTTGGATGGTCACTCACCAGCTTCAATACACTCCACTGTGCTCAACATCCAGCAGACTGACACATGGTAAACCCATTTCCTGGTTCTTAGTCAAAGCTAGCCTGGTGCATCTAATTAAGATCTGCAGGGCTAGGATTAACGCTCGCCTACCTGGCTTTGCTATAACAAAGGCAATTTGCATTTTTGACGAATATTTTCATTATTGAACAACCACAGTCCTGTCGGTCAATCCAAAATGTTAATAAACCTGAAAGCTGAATATTTAAGAAAGTAAAAGTGAGATTTGTCTTTCTTAGGAGAATATCTACGAGAATTATTATGTAACTAAATGAAAAATACACATTTTCCAATCTCAATTGTTAATTTTCTTCTGTTAAGGGAAGAATAACTAAACAACTCAAAATGTACAAAATACATTAAAAAAATGATCAATTTAGCCCCCCTTGTTTTCAGTAGCAACCATAAGTGTTGTGAATTCCGCTCTTGGGCTCCCTCCGGTGGTTGTAAGTGGCACTTTTGTGAGTTCTGCTCTTGGGCTCCCTCCGGTGGTTTTAAGTGGTATGGCTGCTCCTTGGATTTAGCAGTCTGCAGCTGCTTCCACTGATAGCCGAGCAGAAAGACAATTTTTGCCTGGCTCTTCCCTTCAGCCAGTGCCACTTGTCAATGGTTCCTGGTTGGATTCACATCTCTTTTGGATTTCCCTGTTATCCTGACCAGTTCAGCAAAGTTAAGTCCTTGCTTGCTCTCTTCTGTCCACAGGTTGTGGACTTATCCGTTCTGTGCTTTCTATGTTTTGTCCAGCTTGTCAGTATGAATTAATTCAGTGAAGCTGGAAGCTCTGGGAAGCAGATTTACCCTCCACACCTTTAGTCAGGTGTGGAGATTTTTGTAAACTCTGTGTGGATTTTTTGTAGTGTTTTATACTGACCGCACAGTATTCCATCCTGTCCTATCTATCTAGCTAGACTGGCCTCCTGTGCTACATCCTGGTTTCATTCTGTGTATGTCTTTTCCCTCTCCACTCACAGTCATTACTTGTGGGGGGCTATCTATCCTTTGGGGATTTTCTCTGAGGCAATATAGTTTTCCTGTTTCTATTAGGGGTAGTTAGTTCTCAGGCTGTGACGAGGTGCCTAGGTAGTGTCAGGTGCATCCCACGGCTACTTCTAGTGTTGTGTTGAGCTTAGGGACTGTGGTCAGTACAGGTACCACTTCCTTCAGAGCTCGACCCATGTTGCTCCTAAACCTCCAGTTCATAACACATAAGCCATCTATCTACGGAGTCTGTCAGTTTCTGAATCTGTTGAATATCAACTTTTTGGGCAGCAATAACCACAGTCCCCCAGATGATGTTCAGAGAGGTGTAATGTTTTCCTTCACCGTAAATCTACCTTTTAGGAAGGGACCACAAGCTCTCAGTAGGCTTTACATCAGGTGAGGAAGGGGCCATGTAATTATTTTTTAATCTTTAAGGCCTTTACTGGCTAGCCAAGCAGTTGAGACTTATTTGCATGCGCTGGAGCATTCCCAGCTTAAAAATCATGGTTTTCTTGAAAGATCCAGACTTTTTCCTATACCACTGCTTGAAGAAAGTGTCTTCTGAAAACTAGCAGTAGGTTTAGGAGTTGATCTTGAGTTCATCTTCATCTAAAAAATGTCCAACTATCTCATCTTTAATAATACCAGCCAACGGTACCCCACTGTTCCCACATTAGACATTATGAAACCTGCACCTACTTTCCCAATGATGGTCCTCCGACCCTTGCTCAGTGAGGTTTAATGAGGTCACCACATCCAGGTGTAATATGAATAAGGAAGCTCTATCTATTCACTTCCATAGAAGTTACAGAAACACCTAAGCAAACTTTCATTTTCAGCTGTACTTGAGGGAAACAGGCCATCTCATTGGGATAAATGGAATTCTGGAGATAGTCCCCAAAAGTGGAACCTACATCTATCAGGTTAGCTTACGGAATCACCATCTCCTGGGTCAGAAGTTTGCTTCAGGCACTCCAGGCACGTTGGATGCAACTGCCACAACCAGTTTTATTGGTTTTACTTAGGCAATCCATCACATAATGGTCAAGTTTAGACTGAAACATCACTTTTTGGGGGTTATTGCACAATAAAAGAAATTCCACTTTCAAGATAAAAGGAGATCCAAGGGGGAACATATCTCCTTGTGGAGAGTGACATGCTAGGCCTTGCATGCCATTGTGAGGAGGCTTAAAAACTATGCAATGCTCCTCTGTCAAATTAAATATGCAAATTGCCTCTTCAAATAGGAAGAGTACTAGAATTCTAGTGCCATTAATTGGAATTAGCAATCCTAAAAGTCAATATAGACCCTTTAACGAGTCTTGCCATATGACTTAGGATAAGTGATAATAGAAGTTCAGGGGTGTTTCTATTTGATTTTTACAGGTGGTACCTTACCTATGAACCCACCAAGAAAGAGTACAATGTATCTAAAACATCATGTAAATAAATCTCCACTCACTTAGTCTTAACACATCTTGATTAAGGCATTTCGCTGAAACGCGTCAGTTTCTATACATGCCATCCTCTTAGGTGGCCAGTTTTTATATTTCTTATGTTGAAATAATACACTGTGTGCAAAATTATTAGGCAAGTTGTATTTTAGAGGTTTATTTTTATTATTGATCAACAACTATGTTCTCAACCAACCCAAAAGACTCATAAATATCAAAGCTTAAAGGGACACTGTCACCTGAATTTGGAGGGAACAATCTTCAGCCATGGAGGCGGGGTTTTCGGGTGTTTGATTCACCCTTTCCTTACCCGCTGGCTGCATGCTGGCTGCAATATTGGATTGAAGTTCATTCTCGGTCCTCCATAGTACGCGCCTGCGCAAGGCAAGATTGCCTTGTGCAGGCATGTACTGCGGAGTACAGAGAATGAACTTCAATCCAATATTGCAGCCAGCATGCAGCCAGCGGGTAAGGAAAGGGTGAATCAAACACCCGAAAACCCCGCCTCCATGGCTGAAGATTGTTCCCTCCAAATTCAGGTGACAGTGTCCCTTTAACCCCTTCCCGACCTTTGACGCATACGCTGCGTCATGAAAGTCGGTGCCATTCCGACCCATGACGCAGCATATGCGTCATGGAAAGATCGCGTCCCTGCAGGCCGGGTGAAAGGGTTAACTCCCATTTCACCCGATCTGCAGGGACAGGGGGAGTGGTAGTTTAGCCCAGGGGGGGTGGCTTCACCCCCTCGTGGCTACGATCGCTCTGATTGGCTGTTGAAAGTGAAACTGCCAATCAGAGCGATTTGTAATATTTCACCTAAAAAACTGGTGAAATATTACAATCCAGCCATGGCCGATGCTGCAATATCATCGGCCATGGCTGGAAACACTTATGTGCACCCACCCCACCCCTCCGATCGCCCCCCCAGCCCCCCGATCTGTGGTCCGCTCCCCTCCGTCCTGTGCTCCGCTCCCCCGTCCTCCTGTCCGCTTCCCCGTGCACCAATCACACCCCCTGTGCTGCAATCAAACCCCCCCCGCACACAGCGACCCCCCCCCCGTGCTCCGATCCACCCCCCCCGCACAGCGATCCCTCACCCCGTGCTCCAATCCTTCCCCGTGCTCCAATCCTCCCTCCCGTGTTCCGATCCACCCCCCCATGATCCGATCCACCCCCCCCATGATCCGATCCACCCCCCGTGCTCCGACGCCCCCCCCGTGCCCTGATCTCCCCCCCCTTATACTTACCTGGCCGCCCGAGGTCCGTCCGTCTTCTTTCCTGGGCGCCGCCATCTTCCAAAATGGCGGGCGCATGTGCAGTGCGCCCGCCGAATCTGCCGGCCGGCAGATTCGTTCCAGAGTGAATTTTGATCACTGAGATATATCCTATCTCAGTGATCAAAATAAAAAAAATAGTAAATGACCCCCCCCTTTGTCACCCCCATAGATAGGGACAATAAAAAAAATAAAGAATTTTTTTTTTTTCACTAAGGTTGGGGTAAGAACTAGGGTTAGGGTTAGGGGTAGGGTTAGGGGTAGGGTTAGGGTTAGGGGTAGGGTTAGGGCTAGGGTTAGGGGTAGGGGTAGGGTTAGGGGTAGGGTTAGGGCTAGGGTTAGGGTTTCGGTATGTGCACACGTATTCTGGTCCTATGCGGATTTTTCCGCAGCGGATTTGAAAAATCCACAGTGCTAAACCGCTGCCGATTTATCGTGGATTTACCGCGGTTTTTCTGCGCATTTCACTGCGGTTTTACAACTGCGATTTTCTATTGGAGCAGTTCTAAAACCGCTGCGGAATCCGCAGAAAGAAGTGACATGCTGCGGAATGTAAACCGCTGCGTTTCCGTGCAGTTTTTCCGCAGCATGTGTACAGCGATTTTTGGTTCCCATAGGTTCACATTGAACTGTAAACTCATGGGAAACTGCTGCGGATCCGCAGCGTTTTCCGCAGCGTGTGCACATACCTTTAGAATTAGGCTATGTGCACACGGTGCGGATTGGCCGCTGCGGATCCGCAGCAGTGTTCCATCGGGTTTACAGTACCATGTAAACATATGGAAAACCAAATCCGCTGTGCCCATGGTGCAGAAAATACCGCGCGGGAACGCTGCGTTGTATTTTCCGCAGCATGCCAATTCTTTGTGCGGATTCCGCAGCGTTTTACACCTGTTCCTCAATAGGAATCCACAGGTGAAATCCGCACAAAAAACACTGGAAATCCACGGTAAATCCACAGGTAAAACGCAGTGCCTTTTACCCGCGGATTTTTCAAAAATGATGCTGAAAAATCTCATACGAATCCGCAACGTTGGCACATAGCCTTAGAGTTGGGTTGGAATTAGGGTTGTGGTTAGGGTTAGGGGTGTGTTGGGGTTAGGGTTGTGGTTAGGGGTGTGTTGGGGTTAGGGTTGTGATTAGGGTTACGGCTACAGTTGGGATAAGGGTTAGGGGTGTGTTGGAGGTAGAATTGAGGGGTTTCCACTGTTTAGGCACTTCAGGGGGTCTCCAAACGCAACATGGCGCCACCATTGATTCCAGCCAATCTTGTATTCAAAAATTCAAATGGTGCTCCCTCACTTCCGAACCCCGACGTGTGCCCAAACAGTGGTTTACCCCCACATATGGGGTACCAGCATACTCAGGACAAACTGCGCAACAATTACTGGGGTCCAATTTCTCCTGTTACCCTTGAGAAAATAAAAAATTGCTTGCTAAAACATCATTTTTGAGGAAAGAAAAATGATTTTTTATTTTCACGGCTCTGCGTTGTAAACGTCTGTGAAGCACTTGGGGGTTCAAAGTGCTCACCACATATCTAGATAAGTTCCTTGGGGGGTCTAGTTTCCAAAATGGGGTCACTTGTGGGGGGTTTCTACTGTTTAGGCACACCAGGGGCTCTGCAAACGCAACGTGACGCCCGCAGACCATTCCATCAAAGTCTGCATTTCAAAAGTCACTACTTCCCTTCTGAGCCCCCACGTGTGCCCAAACAGTGGTTTACCCCCACACATGGGGCATCAGCGTACTCAGGAGAAACTGGACAACAACTTTTGTGGTCCAATTTCTCCTGTAACCCTTGGGAAAATAAAAAATTCTGGGCTAAAAAATTATTTTTGAGGAAAGAAAGCGTATTTATTATTTTCACGGCTCTGCGTTATAAACTTCTGTAAAGCACTTGGGGGTTGAAAGTGCTCACCACACATCTAGATAAGTTCCTTTGGGGGTCTAGTTTCCAAAATGGGGTCACTTGTGGGGGGTTTCTACTGTTTAGGCACACCAGGGGCTCTGCAAACGCAATGTGACGCCCGCAGACCATTCCATCAAAGTCTGCATTTCAAAAGTCACTACTTCCCTTCTGAGCCCCCACGTGTGCCCAAACAGTGGTTTACCCCCACACATGGGGTATCAGCGTACTCAGGAGAAACTGGACAACAACTTTTGTGGTCCAATTTCTCCTGTAACCCTTGGGAAAATAAAAAATTCTGGGCTAAAAAATTATTTTTGAGGAAAGAAAACGTATTTATTATTTTCACGGCTCTGCGTTATAAACTTCTGTAAAGCACTTGGGGGTTGAAAGTGCTCACCACACATCTAGATAAGTTCCTTTGGGGGTCTAGTTTCCAAAATGGGGTCACTTGTGGGGGGTTTCTACTGTTTAGGCACACCAGGGGCTCTGCAAACGCAATGTGACACCCGCAGACCATTCCATCAAAGTCTGCATTTCAAAACGTCACTACTTCACTTCCGAGCCCCAGCATGTGCCTAAACAGTGGTTTACCCCCACATATGGGGTATCAGCGTACTCAGGAGAAACTGGACAACAACTTTTGGGGTCAAATTTCTCCTGTTACCCTTGGGAAAATAAAAAATTGCGGGCTAAAATTCATTTTTGAGAAAATAATTTTTTTTTTTAATTTTCATGGCTCTGCGTTATAAACTTCTGTGAAGCACTTGAGGGTTCAAAGTGCTCACTACACATCTAGATTAGTTCCTTTGGGGGTCTAGTTTCCAAAATGGGGTAATTTGTGGGGGATCTCCAATGTTTAGGCACACAGGGGCTCTCCAAACGCGACATGGTGTCCGCTAATGATTGGAGATAATTTTCCATTTAAAAAGCCAAATGGCGTGCCTTCCCTTCTGAGCCCTGCCGTGCGCCCAAACAGTGGTTTACCCCCACATATGGGGTATCTGCATACTCAGGACAAACTGGACAACAACATTTGTGGTCCAATTTCTCCTATTACCATTGGCAAAATAGGAAATTCCAGGCTAAAAAATCATTTTTGAGAAAAGAAAAATTATTTTTTATTTTCATGGCTCTGCATTATAAACTTCTGTGAAGCACCTGGGGGTTTAAAGTGCTCAGTATGCATCTAGATAAGTTCCTTGGGGGGTCTAGTTTCCAAAATGGGGTCACTTGTGGGGGAGCTCCATTGCATAGGCACACAGGGGCTCTCCAAATGCGACATGGTGTCCGCTAACAATTGGAGCTAATTTTCCATTCAAAAAGTTAAAAGGCGCGCCTTCCCTTCCGAGCCCTGCCGTGTGCCCAAACAGTGGTTTACCCCCACATATGAGGTATCGGCGTACTCGGGAGAAATTGCTCAACAAATTTTAGGATCCATTTTATCCTATTGCCTATGTGAAAATGAAAAAATTGAGGCGAAAATAAATTTTTTGTGAAAAAAAAGTACTTTTTCATTTTTACGGATCAATTTGTGAAGCACCTGAGGGTTTAAAGTGCTCACTAGGCATCTAGATAAGTTCCTTGGGGGGTCCAGTTTCCAAAATGGGGTCACTTGTGGGGGAGCTCCAATGTTTAAGCACACAGGGTCTCTCCAAACGCGACATGGTGTCCGCTATCGATGGAGATAATTTTTCATTCAAAAAGTCAAATGGCGCTCCTTCCCTTCCGAGCCTTACCATGTGCCCAAACAGTGGTTTACCCCCACATGTGAAGTATCGGTGTACTCAGGAGAAATTGCCAAACAAATTTTAGGATCCATTTTATCCTGTTGTCCATGTGAAAATGAAAAAATTGAGGCTAAAAGAATTTTTTTGTGAAAAAAAAGTACTTTTTCATTTTTACGGATCAATTTGTGAAGCACCTGGGGGTTTAAAGGGCTCACTATGCATCTAGATAAGTTCCTTGGGGCGTCTAGTTTCCAAAATGGGGTCACTTGTGGGGGAGCTCCAATTTTTAGGCACATGGGGGCTCTCCAAATGTGACATGGTGTCCGCTAAAGAGTGCAGCCAATTTTTCATTCAAAAAGTCAAATGGCGCTCCTTCCCTTCCAAGCCCTGCCGTGCGCCCAAACAGTGGTTTACCCCCACATATGAGGTATCAGCGTACTCAGGACAAATTGGACAACAACGTACGTGGTTCAGTTTCTCCTTTTACCATTGGGAAAATAAAAAAATTGTTGCTGAAAAATCATTTTTGTGACTAAAAAGTTAAATGTTCATTTTTAACTTCCATGTTGCTTCTGCTGCTGTGAAGCACCTGAAGGGTTAATAAACTTCTTGAATGTGGTTTTGTGCACCTTGAGGGGTGCAGTTTTTAGAATGGTGTCACTTTTGGGTATTTTCAGCCATATAGACCCCTCAAACTGACTTCAAATGTGAGGTGGTCCCTAAAAAAAATGGTTTTGTAAATTTCGTTGTAAAAATGAGAAATCGCTGGTCAAATTTTAACCCTTATAACTTCCTAGCAAAAAAAAATTTTGTTTCCAAAATTGTGCTGATGTAAAGTAGACGTGTGGGAAATGTTATTTATTAACTATTTTGTGTCACATAACTCTCTGGTTTAACAGAATAAAAATTCAAAATGTGAAAATTGCGAAATTTTCAAAATTTTCGCCAAATTTCCGTTTTTATCACAAATAAACACAGAATTTATTGACCTAAATTTACCACTAACATGAAGCCCAATATGTCACGAAAAAACAATCTCAGAACCGCTAGGATCCATTGAAGCGTTCCTGAGTTATTACCTCATGAAGGGACACTGGTCAGAATTGCAAAAAACGGCAAGGTCTTTAAGGTCAAAATAGGCTGGGTCATGAAGGGGTTAAAGGGACTCTGTCACCCCCTCCAGCCGTTAGAAACTAAAAGAGCCACCTTGTGTAGCAGTAATGCTGCATTCTGACAAGGTGGCTCTTTTAGTTATTGGTGCAGTCAAAGCAGAAATAAAGCGTTTTATAATTTTGCAAAAATACCTGTCTTTAGACAGGGAGGCAGCTCTTAACCCCCCTGCTGCAAACGCCACACTTTCGTCACTCAAAGCTTCTTCGGCGCCGGGCGCCGCCCCCTCTGCGCTATTTTCCAATCAAATCCGGCACCTGCGCTGTTTAGTTCTGCCAGGGGCAGGCGCAGTGAGCGCTGCCTGTCTGATCTCAGATGCAGTCTCGCAGATTGCGCCTGTGCGGCCGCCCTGCTTGTGAATCCCAGCCCCGCACTGTGAATAAAGCATAACACTAAACTATACTAAATAAAGAAAAATATATATATATTGTTCCAATAAATACATTTCTTTATCTAAATAAAAAAATAAAAGTACACATATTTAGTATCGCCGCGTCCGTAACGACCCGACCTATAAAACTGTCCCCCTAGTCAACCCCTTCAGTGATCACCGTTAAAAAAAGAGGCAAAAAACAACGCTTTATTATCATACCGCCAACCAAAAAGTGGATTAACAGGCGATCAAAAAGACGAATATAAATAACCATGGTACCGCTGAAAACATTATCTTGTCCCACAAAAAACGAGCCACCATTACAGCGAAAAAATAAAAAAGTTATAGTCCTCAGAATAAAGCAATGGAAAAATAATTATTTTATATATAAAATTGTTTTTATTGTATAAAAGCGCCAAAACATAGAAAAAAATATAAATGAGGTATCGCTGTAATCGCACTGACCCAAAGAAAAAAACTGCTTTATCAATTTTACCAAACGTGGAACGGTATAAACGCCCCCCCAAAAGAAATTCATGAATAGCTGGTTTTTCTTCATTCTACCTCACAAAAATCAGAATAAAAAGCGATCAAAAACTGTCATGTGCCCGAAAATGGTACCAATAAAAACATCAACTCGTCCCACAAAAAACAAGAGCTCACATGACTCTGTGAGCCCAAATATGGAAAAATTATAGCTCTCAAAATGTGGAGATGCAAAAACTATTTTTTGCAATAAAACGCGTCTTTTAGTGTGTGACGGCTGCTAATCTTAAAAGTCCGCACAAAAAAACGCTATAAAAGTAAATCAAACCCCCCTTCATCTCCCCTTTAGTTAGGGAAAAATAATAACATTTTAAAAAATGTATTTATTTCCATTTTCCCATTAGGGTTAGGGTTAGGGTTGGGGCTAAAGTTAGGGTTAGGGTTGGGGCTAAAGTTAGGGTTGGGGCTAAAGTTAGGGGTAGGGTTGGGGCTAAAGTTAGGGTTTGGATTACATTTACGGTTGGGATTAAGGTTGGGATTAGGGTTAGGGGTGTGGTTAGGGTTATGGTTGGGATTAGGGTTAGGGGTGTGTTTGGGTTAGGGTTTCAGTTAGAATTGGGGGGTTTCCACTGTTTAGGCACATCAGGGGCTCTCCAAACGTGACATGGCATCCGATCTCAATTCCAGCCAATTCTGCGTTGGAAAAGTAAAACAGTTCTCCTTCCCTTCCGAGCTCTCCCGTGCATCCAAACAGGGGTTTACCCCAACATATGGGGTATCAGCGTACTCAGGACAAATTGGACAACAACTTTTGGGGTACAATTTCTCCTTTTACACTTGGGAAAATACAAAACCGGAGGCTAAAAAATAATTATTGTGGAAAAAAACAGATTTTTTATTTTCACGGCTCTGCGTTATAAACTGTAGTGAAACACTTGGGGGTGCAAAGTTCTCACAACACATCTAGATAAGTTCCTTGGGGGGTCTAGTATCCAATATGGGGTCACTTATGGGGGGTTCTACTGTTTAGGTCCATCAGGGGTTCTGCAAATGCAATGTGACGCCTGCAGACCAATCCATCTAAGTCTGCATTCCAAACGGCGCGCCTTTTCTTCCGAGCTCTGCAATGCACCCAAACGGTGGTTCCCCCCCCACATATGGGGTATCAGGATACTCAGGACAAATTGGACAACAACGTTTGGGGTCCAATTTCTTTTGTTACCCTTGGGAAAATACAAAACTGGGGGCTAAAATATAATTTTTGTGGAAAAAGAAGAATTTTTATTTTCACGGCTCTGCGTTATAAACTGTAGTGAAACACTTGGAGGTTAAAAGTGCTCACCACACATCTAGATAAGTTCCTTAGGGAGTCTACTTTCCAAAATGGTGCAACTTGTGGAGGGGGTTTCAATGTTTAGGCACATCAGGGGCTCAACAAACGTGATATGGCGCCCCATCTCAATTCCAGTCAATTTTGCATTGAAAAGTCAAATGGCGCTCCTTCCCTTCCGAGCTCTGCCATGCACCCAAACAGTGGTTTACCCCCACATATGGGGCATCAGCGTACTCAGGACAAAATGCACAACAACTTTTGGCATCCAGTTTCTTTTGCTACCCTTTGAAAAATAAAAAAATTGGGGGCAAAATGCTAATTTTTGTGAAAAAATATGATTTTTTACTTTTACGGCTCCACATTATGAACTTCTGTGAAGCACTTGGTGGGTCAAATTGCTCACCACACATCTAGATAAGTTCCTTAGGGGGTTTACTTTCTAAAATGGGGCCACTTGTGGGGGGTTTCAATGTTTAGGCACATCAGGGGCTCTCCAAACGCGACATGGCGTCCCATCTCAATTCCAGTTAATTTTGCATTGAACAGTCAAATGGTGCTCCTTCCCTTCTGAGCTCTGCCGTGCGCACAAACAGTGGTTTACCTCCACATATAGAGAATCAGCATACTCAGGACAAATTGGACAACAACTTTTGGGGTCCAATTTCTCCTGTTACCCTTGGTAAAATAAAACAAATTGGAGCTGAAATACATTTTTTGTGAAAAAAGTGAATTGTTCATTTTTTTAAACATTCCAAAAATTCCTGTGAAACACCTGAAGGGTTAATAAACTTCCTGAATGTGGTTTTGAGCACCTTGAGATGTGAAGTTTTTAGAATGGTGTCACACTTGGGTATTTTCTATCATATAGACCCCTAAAAAAAATGGTGTTGTAAAAATGAGAAATTGCTGGTCAACTTTTAACCCTTAGAACTCCCTAGAGCCCCTAACAAAAAAAAAAATTTGGTTCCAAAATTGTGCTGATGTAAAGTAGACATGTGGGAAATGTTACTTATTAAGTATTTTCGATGGCATATGGAGCACCCCCATGGGGCCGTGGGGTACTCGGTACCAGGTCCTTCGGTTCTCAGGGGGATGTTACGGTGGCTGACCTGGTCCGTGACCCTGGGATGTCTGTGTAAAAAGGGAAAGGTCTTTAAAGAGATAAAGTTTGTGTTCGTGACGTCACCTGTGGTATTCGGTCAGGTTGACCGACGCTGCTTTAAGGGGTCCACTGGGGTAATGTTATGGCAGCTAGATGTTATAACTTCCACAGGTGAAGTATGTCCCCAGGGCTTCCCAGTGTGTAGATGGTGGTAAGGTGAGAGGCGCAGAGAAGAGCGAGGACACAAGGTTGCAGTCTCTTTACCTTTACTGAAGACTTCAGCATCCACAGTCCAGGGCACCAGATCACAGGGCAAGCAGAGTCTGGCCGGTTTGGAGGCAAGTCCAGAGTCCCCTTGTCCAGGTAGAAATCAGTAGCCTTCCCTTGCGCTGCAGTGTCATAGTTCCTTACTGCCTAAGGTTTCACATAAGGTCCTCACAGATGTAGTGTTTTTCTCTCTGTCCCCCATATAGGATAGGACAAACCCGTATGACTGGTAGCTTGGGGCTGTTTATAGGGACTCCAGCACGCCCCGGCCTCCAAAAGGTTTCCACCGCGCCTCCTGGGTGTAGGGCGGACAGGTAACTTGCAATTAGCTGTCCTGCCGGTCTTGGGAGCAAAGCATAAAGTGTTATGATCTGATCTGGTGGCCTAGGAGCAGCATGAGACGTACTCTGGAGAAGGTGGTACCTGTACTGACCGCAGACCCTGAACTTAGCACCACAACTAGAAGTAGCCGTGGGATGTACCTAACACTCCCTAGACACCTCGACACAGCCTAAGAACTAACTTCCCCTAAAGATAGAAATGGGAAAACTATCTTGCCTCAGAGAAAATCCCCAAAGGATAGACAGCCCCTCACAAATATTGACTGTGAGAGGAGAGGGAAATGACAAACGCAGACTGAAATCAGAATATAGCAAAGGAGGCCATTCTCGCTAAAAAGAAAGAACAGGACAGAGTACTATGCGATCAGTATTAAAACACTAGAAAATATCCACCACAGAAAATACAAATCTCCACATGTGACTAAAGACATGGAGGATATATCTGCATCTCCAGAGACACAGCTTGGCTGCAAAAAATCCTTCACAGACAAAGCTGGACAAGACAAAACATGAAAATGCACTGAACTATAAGGTCCACAGCATGTGAACAGCAAAAACAAAGTCAGAACTTATCTTGTTGAAATGAACAGCAAAACAGGAGAGACCAGGTATGGATGTGAATCCTCCAAAAACAATGGACAACTGGCACTGACTAAAGGATCAAGCAGGACTAAATAGCCCAGTCCAAATTGCAAAAAGTGGACACACTTGATAAATGCTGCGATCCAAAGACAGCAGCACTACCACTCATAACCACCGGAGGGAGCCCAAGAGCAGAATTCACAACAATAAAGGTCCTTACTCCCTCGGTGTTCCGGCTACCGGGCTTCTGCACCTCAGAAGGAGGCAGCCTGTGTAGGGCTGGTCCCCTTCTGGTATCCTCTCCTTTGCTATGACTTCCTTCACGCACGCTGCAATACAATTCTGCCTTCTGTGTGTCTCTTCCTAGGAACTGCAGCTCTGAGGGCATGCACAGCTCCGTGTCCTTTCTCCTTCGTTCACTGACATGATCCCACCCCTGTCAGGGACTAACTAACTGAGCTGAGCTCAGCCAGCAACTGACTAACTTTCCCTACAGACTACTAGTTTTACCTATGCGGGGAGTGACCTAATAAATAGGGTCAGGATCTCCCCCTGGCGGCTTGGAGTGTGAAATGTGTTGCATGTTTGTGATTCCTGGATGCAGTTATCCTTCTTTGCCTCCAAACGTAGCATCACTCTCCCCGAGAGGAAAGCAATACCACTGCGATGACCAGGATCCTGGGGCGCCGCACATATCTCTGTGATTTAAGGGCATAAAAATTCAAATTTGGAAAATTGGGAAATTTTCAAAAATTTCGCCAAATTTCCATTTTTTTCACAAGTAAACGCAGGTAATATCAAAGAAATTTTACAACTGTCATGAAATACAATATGTCACGAGAAAACAATGTCAGAGCCATCAGGATATGTTGAAGCGTTCCAGAGTTGTAACCTCATAAAGGGACAGTGGTCAGAGTTGTAAAAATTGGCCCGGTCATTAACGTGCAAACCACCCCTGGGGGTAAAGGGGTTAAGCTTAATTTCACCAAAAAACAAGCTATAAGAAACCGATGGCACCTTCCCTTTAACGATGGAACACACTCAAACATGGCTAACTCTTAGCATGTGAACCCCTAACCCTTTTCAATTGATCAAACAATCATTTTATATCGCTATTCCTGTTCTGAAGTTTCCACAAAAGTCAACATTTTGTAAAGTAAATGTAAAGGTCATTTACTGGACAGCGAGCTAATATGGAGGCAAGTGAAATGAAAATTATTAAGGACATTTTTTTTTATCCCCTCTTACTATGGGGAAAAGAGAATGGACAGTTTGCATTACCTAGGTCCACCTACCCATCTTTTGAAGATGTACTAACCAGGCATAGGTGTCAGGAATGACACTCTCTGTAATCCAAGAGATAGCCTCCAAATATTATTTCCAAACAGTATCCTTAGTATGCTGGCACAGTATTACAAGATCCGTCACCCATTTGCATAGGACATAGGGTTTGAAATTGAAAAGTGATCTCTGAGACAGCAGAGTGTGTGACTTTTATTTGTTACTATGAAAGGGTTAAGTGTATGAGTTGTGTAGGTGGCCTGGTTTATTGGCCCCATATTTTAAGAGAATGTACCCCTATAATATCTGCACTTGATCCTTCTCAAAACCTTAATGGCAAGGACACACATACATGGATAGCTGTCATACTGCTTACCCACGAAATGTTCTCAGCGGGTAAACAAGTATTTTTAACAACTGTCACAGTTATTATTGATCGCTTTGACACCAGCGAGTTCTTTAAAATAGTGCATGAGGCTAATATATTGCTGGAGTTTTTCCCATGGCCTCTGTGCAGAGGAACTAGCAGTTCTCACTGTGACAGCAACCCATATTTTAATGGTTAATAGACTGTTATCTCACTGTGCATTCACCACATGTGAACCGTATAAAGCATAGCCACCTAGATATACCGAATATTCAGGCACTGATCTAACTCCATGCCACAGTCTAACAGCAAGCCTGGGCCAGGATCACGAATGATCTTAAATCCAGTAATCTAACTCAGATTCTAGGATAATGTTGGACTATTTGTTATACTTTTTATTAATATTAATGATATCTACAATCATTATATACATTTTAGCTCTGACTTTTATAAGGACCATAGCCAAAGGAGTGTAAATGGCTTATTTATTATGTCATATACACTGTGCGTCAGCACACTGTGATTACTGCATGCAGGAGCTCCACTATTGCTATACATGTGAAAAACGTAAGGCGCTTGCTTAACATTTGTAGTCAAAAAGGATAAAAACCATCCACAAACGACAAGGTGTATCGCATATGGATGGTCCTTAACCCTAATGAGTCACCTCTCCATTTGCTCAGATAGGACTCAAATAAAATGGGGAAGAGATAAGAGCCAGGCTTAACTTGTACTGACATTTTTCTGGGAAAGATGTATGCACACTATGGTAGATCGGCTCACTCAGCTGTGCACAGAGGTAGACACGGGAACACTGTCTCTTTAAGATCTTCACTGGTATATTACACTGGTCTACAAAAAAATTTTTTTTCTGGCATGGACTTTAAGAACAGTTTTAGACTAATTTGAGGGTGCTGAATTCAAATCTGAACTTATAATTTCTCTATCACATCACGTTTTTGTGCTATAGGTATATAGCCCATTTTCATGAATTCCATGATAAATATAAGTAGTGTATGAAAAGTGCCGGTTTATACGGTTCACTAAGGTAAATTTAGTTTTCATTTAGTCTCCCAATAAATGTGAGCATATCTTTGTTTTCTTTGAACATGCATAATTCCCATTTGTTATGATAACACCCTTGTCTTCTGTGCTACTGGGACAGTAGAGCTACAGCAGAGCATTGGGTGAAAACTGAATGGCCTCAGCGACAGAGTTTGGCATCTGGCGATAAGAATGTAATCCATGATCCTCTAGTGGATAGGAAGGACATTGTCTTTCCTCCCTTACACATAAGACTTGGATTGATGAAGCAGTTCGTCAAAGCTCTCAATCACAGTGGAAAATGCTTTAACTATATATGATCAACTTTTCCTGGTCTTAGTGAAGAGAAGAAAAAGGCAGGAATATTTGATGGACCTCAAAAAAGAACACTTATGAGAGACCCAAATTTAATCACATCAATGAATGAGACAGAAGAAAGAGCTTGGAATGCATTTTGTAATGTGGTGCAGAATTTTCTAGGGAATAAAAAAAACAGACAACTATGAAGAGATTGTGGAAGAGCTACTAATGAGTCTGCAAAATCTTGGATGTAGAATGAGTATCATGATTCACTATTTACACAGCCATTTGAACTTTTTTCCAGAGAACCTTGGGGATGTGAGCGAGGAACAAAGGGAGCATTTTCATCAGGACATTAAAACAATGGAAGAACAGTATCAAGGCCGGTGGGACTCACATATGATGGGTGACTATTGCTGGAGCTTGAGAGAGACAACCCAGAAGCTGTACATCACAGATCAGCCAAGAAAAGAAAGTTCAAATAACTGCCATGTGTCATTCATCTGTGTGCCAAATATATGGGTTTTTATATTTTGTAGTTTAATTCTGTAAGTATATTTGATTTGCTATACATAGACTTTGTAATCTTTGTTATTCCTTGATTAAAAATATACAAAATGTAGTAACGAAAATCATGTGTTTTTATCATAAAACATTAGGAGTAATGTTCATCAAAAATTGAAAATATCTCGAAATCCTGATGTGATAGCCAAAAACGGAGTTCATATTCGTAATCAGCAGCCAAAATTGACTTAAATTATGTTTTAAAACCTTTTGCCAGAAAAATTGCGTTGACCAGTGTTATATATGCGACATAAACTATGGTGAAGTAAAACTAATCATGGCCCTTTGGGCAAAAACAGGAAAACACACCTCCTTGTGGTATCTGGGGTCTGCTCGCTCAGGGTTAGCAAAACCAAATGGTTCAGGTTAGCACAAGCACGAACACTTCTCTGGAGTTAGCCTCTCCAGACATACTAAACACTGAATGCCTCAGGAGACAGACTATTCAAACCTCAGACCAGACCCTAGAGTGGAGATAAGGTGGACAACCTCCCACATGCTCTATGGTTGTTCATCACAAAAACCCAGCCCTTAAAATGGCTGAACACGTAGTGTGTTGAAGCAAACTTCTGGGTTTCAAATCACTGAAGCTAATAGCCTCAGTGAAATGTATTTCTGCTCCAATACTTTGACAGTGTCTTTGTCACATATCTCCCCCTCTGCCCAAAGCCAAAAGTTTTGGCACCGTTACTCACTAAGAAGGGAAGTCTGGACAGGGCATCTGCGTTAGGCTACGTTCACATTTGCGTTGTGCGGCGCTGCGTCGGCGACGCAACGCACAACGCAAATATGAACGCATGCACAAACGCTGCATTTTGCGAAGGATGCGTCACTTTTTGCATGGTTTTGGGCGCAGGAAAAACTGCATCATGCAGCGTTCCCTGTGCCCTGACGCATGCGCTACAGCGACGCATGCGTCGCAAAATGCAAATGCAACGCATGTCCATACACCCCCATGTTAAATATAGGGGCGCATGGCACGTGCGTCGCCGCGGCTGCGCCCGACGCAGCCGGGAGCGGCGAAAATGTGAACGTAGCCTTACCATGTAATTTTCTTGGCCTACGCTCCACACGGAAACTGTAGTCCTGGAGTGCCAGAAATAACCTAGTCACCTGGGAATTCTTCCCATTCCTTTCTCTCATCCATATTAGGGGTGCATGGTCTGATACTAACCGGTACTTCTGGCCTAACAGGTAGTACCTCAGCATTTCAGCATGTCAATTGCCCATTTGATGGCCGAGCATTCTTTTTCCACAATGGTGTAGTTTTTTTCTCACAGGCAGAGAGTTTTCTGCTTAAGTATAGGATGGGATGTTCCTCCCCATTTACTTCCTGAGACAACACAGCCCCCAACCCCACCTCTGAGGCATCTGTCTGGACCATGAATTCCCTACTGAAGTCAGGTGCGATCAAGACCTGCTGCTTATACAGGGCAAGCTTCAACTCATGGAACACCATCTCTGCTTCAGAGGACCATTTGGCCATCAACATCTCTGTGCCCCTAAGAAGATAATTCTGGAGGGTGGCTATCATGGTGAAATTCAAGATAAATCGCTGATAGTATCCCACAATTCCCAGAAACAACTGAACTTGTTTCTTGCAGTTAGGCTGTGGCCAATTCTGGATTGCCTCTACCTTATTTACTTGCAGCCCGATTTCGCCCCTTATGACTTTATAGCCCAAGTATTTTGCCTCTTCTTTCCCCATGGTGCACTTCTATGAGTTTATGGTAAACACTGTGCATCCAGTACTGCCTGAACCTTCTGTAAATGACTTCACCAATCCGGGATGAAGATCATGATGTCGTCCAGATATGCTGTGGTGTACTTTTTGTGAGAGGCTAGGATCCAGTCCATAGCCCTCTTGAAGGTAGCTGGGGCTCACTGCAGACTGAACGGCATCCTGGTGTATTAAAAGCACTTGTCAGGTGTAGAGAAGGCCATCTTCTCCTTGGCATTTGTGGACAAGAGAATTTGTCAGTACCCTTTTGTTAGGTCTGGGGTGGTGATATAACTGGCTGACCCTAGCCTCTCAATGAGCTCATTGATACGGGGCATCAGATATGAATCAAACTTAGACACTTTGTTCAATTCCTGTAGTCATTACAGGAACGCTACTCCCCTTAAGGCTTTGGCAAAAGGACAATGGGGCTGGATCAGCCGCTCTTTGACTTCTTCATGACACCTAGACTCAACATTTTTCTCACCTCCTTGGAGATTACCTCATGGCAGGCTTCGGGAATTCGATACAGCTATTGGTTCACCCTCACATGTGGTTATGTCAAGATTTCATGCTCCATAACCTGTGTATAACCTGGAAACTCAGAAAACAGGTCCCAATTCTACTAAGCAGGTCTCGGCAAAGCAGGTCTCGGCACTGTTACTTCTGGGCCGGTGACAGTCTCTTTGCCACTGTGACATCCTCAACCCTGACTTCAGGATTAGCCCCTAGTGACGTCGCTTCCACCGATTCCCTCTCTCAACATGGCATGAGCAGGTTAATATGGTACACCTGGTATGGTTTATTCTCCCTGGTTGGTGGACCCTGTAGTTGACGTCACTCAAGTTTTCGACCACCTTGTTTCGCCCTTGCCACTTTGCCAGGAGCTTACTTTCCACCGTGGGTATCAACACCAACACCCGGTCTCCAGGGCTAAATTGTCTCAGTCTTACCAACCGATTGTAGACCCTTGCCTGGGCCTCTTGTGTTTGAAGGAGGCTCTCCCTCACAATTGGCATCACCCTCTTAATCCTGTCCTGCATTTGGGCCACATGTTTGATGATGCTTTGGTGGGGTGTTACCTCCGCTTCCCGGGTCTCTTTCGCAATGTCCAGAAGTCCCTGAGGGTGCCATCCGTATAGCAGCTCAAATGGTGAGAACCCCGTAGAAGCCTATGGGACTTCTCTATCAGAGAAAAATAGGTACGGTAGCAGGCAATCCCAGTCTCAGCCATCCTTGTCCATGACCTTCTTCAGCAGAGATTTCAAGGTCTTGTTGAAAGTCTCCATCAGGCAGTCCGTCTGCGGATTGTACACCGACATCCAGAGTTGAGTAGTCTGGAGAGCCTTACACAACTCTCTCATCACTTTTGACATAAAAGGAGTTCCTTGGTCCATAGGGATCTCCTTTGGAAAGCCTATCTGGGTGAAAATATGGACTAGCTCTTGTGCTATAGTCCTGGTGGAGAAGTTTCTCAGTGGTTCTGCCTCTGGGTACCGTGTTAAATAGTCCATTACCACCAGGATGTATTGGTGACTCCTAGCAGACTTAACTAAGGGTCCGACAAGGTTTATGGCAATCCGGCTGAATGGAACTTCTATTATGGCAATGGCACTCGGGAACTGCGGAAGGGGGATATGGGAATAGTTAGATGACAGGTAGGGCAGGATGGGCAGAAATAAACAATGTCCCAGTGACACCCAGGCCAGTAGAACCTCTGGCGGACCCACTCTTGAGTTTTTTCTACTCCTAGATGCCCACCCACACCATGAGAATGGGCCAGATCTAATACCCTACACCTATAGGGACCCGGCACCAACAACGGGTCTATCACTTCCTCTCTGGGTTTAGTGACCCAATATAGCAGCTCCTCATGTAAAGTAAAATATGGAAACCTGGTGTCGGCCCCCAGCTCAGGAGCAACACCACGTATCACAGTCACATTATCAAAAGCCCCTTTCAACAAAAGATCTTGCATTTGGACAGTTCCAAACTTCCCCCCAGAAATCTCCAACTAATGAATCTCATCCTCATGGGTCACTGTCTGTTCCTCATCGCCATCAAGGACACACAGGGGGAACTCATCTGCCTCAGACTACAGTGAGGACTCTTCATGGGTGGACTGGCTTATGTCTGAGTTAGTGAGCATCCTCACCTTTTCCTACAATTCCCAGAACAGGCTAAAGTACCGCCCAATTATCACTTGGTGTAGCAAGTCTTTGACTACCCCAAACTCATGGGACTCAGTTCCACAGTTCATTTTTATCGTCATTCTGGCAATTGGGTAGTACTCGGTGTATCCGTGGATACAGCGGACATCCACGTGTTTCCCTGTGATCAACTGGGGGGGTAGTGTGGCCATTACTAGGGTCACCAAACTCCCTGAGTCCAAGAGTCTTGACACCAGCACACCATTTATTGTTATGGTACATGCTTGGGGCCCCTCAACTCACCCTGCAGATGGGATTTGAATAGTATAAACATCATCTCCCTAGGCTGCAGTCCATCTGTTCGGAGGACATATGACAGTGGGTGGCTATGTGTCCAGGACTGTGACAGCTCCAGCAGATCAAGTCTTCACCTGCGGCCTTTGCCAACCCCTCATTGGTGGCTATAGTGCCACGCTTTTGATATTCGGGCTCTGTGTACCCCAATATAGGTATGCAACACCACTCGGCTTCCTAAGGGACCTCTCGATCACCTTGTACCTTTCTACTAGGCCAGCCAGGTCATCTGCATTTTGAGGGTCGCTCTGGGCAACCCAGGTCTGTACCAGGCTTGGAAAGGAATGGATAAACCTATCCATTATGACCCGATTTACCACCTGGGCTGGAGTGGAACCATTTTGGTACAAGAAGCAATAAATCAAACATTTGTGAGCGAGGGGGTTTGTCATCATAATACACCCAGTGGTGTACACTTTGTGCTCTGACCGAGATTTCAGTTTTTAATTTGGCATACTCTTGTGCATCCTGTAATGCCAAATCATAATAAGCCTTTTGAGGCTCACCAGTTAGATAGGGGACCAGCACCTCCACCCACTGCTCTGGCAGTAGTTTCTCATGCTCTGCTACCGACTCAAAAACAGTTAAAAAAAAGCTTCCACATCATCACCCGGGGTCATTTTTTGCATCTCTTATCTTACAGTCTTCTGGACATATGTTTTGTCACCTGGACTTGGGGGAGGGGCTGCTCGCCTTCCACGAACCGCTTCTGTGAGCAACTCAATCTGCTGCTGCTATTGTTGCATCTGTTCCATAAGCAGCTTACTGGTCTCTTGTAGCACCAACATTTGTTGCTGTAACTGTTGCTGGTGTTGCTACCGCTGCGCTTGTACCAGATGTTTAATTAGGTCCTCCATTTTGCCTGATGCCATTTGCTGGCTTGTGGCCACTTTCACCCAGGACATGCAGTATCTCTTGTAGCGGTCACATGTGTTCGCTGGGAAAGCTGCCCGCACTTCTCACACCACCTGTGGTAGATCGGCTCACTCACCTGTGCACAGAGGATTGACACAGGAACTCTATCTCTTTAAGATCTTCACTGGTATAATATATATGCGATATAAGCCATGGTGAAGCAAAAATAAACATGGCCCTTTTGGCAAAAACAGGAAAACAAAACAAAGTGGTAACACAAAGCACAGTCCTTGTGGTAGCGGGGATCTGCTCGCTCAAGGTTCGCAAAAACACAAGGTTCAGGTTAGCACAAACACTTCTCTGGAGTTAAGGTACCGTCACACTAAGCGACGCTGCAGCGATACCGACAACGATGTCGATCGCTGCAGCGTCGCTGTTTGGTCACTGGAGAGCTGTCACACAGACAGCTCTCCAGCGACCAACGATCCTGAAGTCCCCGGGTAACCAGGGTAAACATCGGGTTACTAAGCGCAGGACCGTGCTTAGTAACCCAATGTTTACCCTGGTTACCGTTGTAAATGTAAAAAAACAAACACTACATACTTACATTCCCGGTGTCTGGTCAGGTCCCTCGCCTTCAGCTTCCAGCACTGACTGAGCGCCGGCCGTAAAGTACAGCGGTGACGTCACCGCTGTGCTCTGCTTTACGGCTGGCCGGCACTCACCAGTCAGTGCGGGAAGCTGAAGGCGAGGGACATGACCAGACACCGGGAATGTAAGTATGTAGTGTTTGTTTTTCTACATTTACAACGGTAACCAGGGTAAACATCGGGTTACTAAGCGCGGCCCTGCGCTTAGTAACCCGATGTTTACCCTGGTTACCAGTGACAACATCGCTGAATCGGCGTCACACACGCCGATTCAGCGATGTCAGCGGGAGATCCAGCGACAAAATAAAGTGCTGGCCTTTCCCCAGTGACCAACGATCTCCCAGCAGGTGCCTGATCGTTGGTCGCTGTCACACATAACATAGTAACATAGTTAGTAAGGCCGAAAAAAGACATTTGTCCATCCAGTTCAGCCTATATTCCATCATAATAAATACCCAGATCTACGTCCTTCTACAGAACCTAATAATTGTATGATACAATATTGTTCTGCTCCAGGAAGACATCCAGGCCTCTCTTGAACCCCTATGTCACAAAAAGCAACGATATTGTTAACGATATCGTTATGTGTGACGGTACCCTTAGCCTCTCCAGACACAGTAAACACTGAATGTCTGAGGAGGCAGACTATTTAAACCACAGACCACACCGTGGGGTGCAGATAAGGTGGACAACCTCCCACCCGCTCTAAGGTTATCCACAAAAACCCAGCCCTCAAAATGGCTGATTAACCCCTTTCAACACATAGTGCGCTGGAGCAAACGTTTAGGTTTCAAATCACTGAAGTTAATAGCCTCAGTGAAATGTACCTCCCCTAGGGCACTTTGCCAGTGACTTTGTCACAATACATATACAATATATATATATATATATATATATATATATATATATATATATATATATATATATATATATATATATTGTAGCGTTTCACCCGCTACGGGTCTAGGGGACACTCGCTTAGGTGCGGCGGGTGACACTCAGGAGACACGTTTCTTTAAAAGTTATCAGGTTTATTGCTCCATAAACCAGCAAGACAGGAACAACAGGTAAACAGTCTTACTTCAGATCGATGTTTCCTCAATGTCCATAATAGAGCTCCGCTCTCTCTCACGTCTGTGGGCACACAGGCCGTGCTATGTCCAGCACGTAGGCTCTCCAGCCTAAAGATGGTCTCTGTGTGTTGTTCAGGACGTCTGTCCCCACTTGGAACCGTCCAACACACAGGCCACTATGCAGTGTCCAGCCAGGACACATGGAAGTGTGTCCACCCTGGCAGACTTCCAAACACACTCTCTCACCATGTGCTACACATCTCCATTAAGTAGCCTGAAACCACACCCATTGGTGAAGTAACGTCACATGATTAGACATGTGGCTATGACATCACCACAGGTCCTGAAACAAACATAAATAGGCATGGTTATGCCCCTTACCCAGGGGTGAGGTATATGGGTAGCCAGACCCTCCCATCTCTCATAGCTACCCGTAACCCGGACCCAAACATCCTAAACAATTCCTTATTGCCTTATGTGTATTAAACAAAACACTCCGGGTTACATCACAGCGGCAAGCCTTCTCTGTGATACATACCTCCCATCGACTATACAAGCTTTAGCCATGCTACATACCTCCCCCCTCTGCCTAAAGCCGTGGGGCTTGGCACTTGTCCTAAACCGACTAGAGACCCCTCTCAGTCGTCCCTGACAGTCAAACCGTCCGTTTAAGTCAGGGCCTGTCATTGAACCCTTTCGTCGGCATTCGTCATCCCTTTCGGTCAGATCCCTTAATAACGATGACCCCTTGTCATCTCGTCTGCTACAGGATCTCCTGCTTAGGTCACTTAACCCTGAGCTAACTGAGGCATCACTGCTTCCACCCGTTTCATCAGGCCACCTTCTCCCATGGTTTTTATTGCCTGGAGAGCAATCCATCCACTTTTCTCTATGTCCCCTGCTAGCTTCCGCTTGAGGACTTCTGGTCTTACGCAAACTTCTTCGCATCTCTGGCAGCTGTCTATTAACTTGCCATCTCTCAAGTCTCAGCTGCTCTACCTCCCTTAGGTATGCCATGCGATATTCCAGGAGCATGCGGATATTCCTGAGACTCTCTCTGGATCCGACAACCAGGAACGGAACCATCCCATCTTCACCCAAGACCTGGACCTCTTCATCAGCGGGTATCCTCAGTCTCTTCAGACCGGATTTATCCACCATCTCCTGCATCACTCTCCCAAGTTTCCCAATGATTTTCGCCACCAGACCTTTAGGTACTTGGACTGTGTCTTCCACTAAGCCCAGCCGACTAAGAGCTTTCCTTTCACGCTCCAAACGTCGAATGGCTTCATCATTCTTCAAAATGATCTTCTGCTTTGTACGGAGGCAGTGTAGGTGCATATCCCTCAGGACAGCCACCCGCTTCACTGTGACTTCCATAGTCGACAGTATCACCAACTGTTTAGTCTCTGGTGCCCAGTGCACACTACATGCTTCCACCGCTTTTCTAAAGGCCTCATGCACACCTTCACCGGTACAGGCTTCTTGCACATCCTCGGGTACATCTATCACACTCTTGAAGAGCGGGGTCTCACTCTCTTCATGGACGGACGGCTCCGGTTCTTCTTTGGACCTTTCCATTAAGACATCTGCCATGACCGGGTGACTGTCTTGTTCTGCCTTTACCGCGAGCTCTTCCTCAGTTTTACCCTTCTCAACAACCTTTGCCAGGATGGGTATCGGCAGCTCCGCCTTGTTATCACTCGGGGATGACTGCTGTACGTCTCGGACCCGTAACTTCTCCTCTGACAGAAGACTTCTTACTGCTTCTCGGAGCACTACCACATTTTCGCCTAAGGCCTTATTCTCACTGTGCCACACTGTCAGGTGACCTCTGAGCTCAGAGACCTCATTCTCCATCTCATCCAACCTGTGCTCCGCCATTTGTCTCAGGGCCTTTTCTTGTTTGAGAGACTCTTTGAGCAGCTCTCTCGCTTCTCCCATCCTCCGGATTGGTGGAGCATGCATCACTTGAGGAGGTATCTAATTCAGGCACCACTTCTTTGGTGGCCACCTCCACTTCTGCACCCTCAGACTTTGCACTGTCAGCGTCAACCCTCTCTGGGGTCTTAGCGGTGACATCCTTAGGTTCGTCCCGTTCCCCTGGGACTTTAAAGTACTCCAGACACTTCAAGTCCTCAGCACCAGATTTTCTGGAGCCTTCACCCTCTTCCGTCACATCTTCACAAGGTGCAACTGGTTCAGCCCCTTTGCCTTTTCTACGTCTCCGGCGACGGGAGGAAGACTTGCCAGCGGAACCTGAGTCAGCCTTACTGCACTCTTTTCCACTGGTGTCATCATCTGAATGGAAGTCACCACCACCCAATTGGTCTTCCTGGAACCGACAGTCCCCACTTAAACAGGTCACAATTTCTGGCATGGCTGTCACTGCCATCCTGTCTTCACCCTGTGGAGCCCTGTCGTTCCCCTGTGTCAGTATTTCTGATACCGGTACATCATACTCAGTTGTAGCACTTGTTACTGGCCTTGTCATGTCACAGTCACCCTTGGAGTCTGTGTCACACCCCACAATAAGGCGACCCCCCAAGTCACACTCTAACTGGGTGTCAGCTCCACTCTGTTTAACCACCACATCCTTATCTACCAGTTCATTACCAGTCACACTGTCGCACACTTCAGGTGACGTCAGGTCAGTAAGTTCGGCAGACGCACGGTTTCCTCTGGTCGCCCTTATACCTGACCCATCAGTGTTGGGAGGTGTTTCTGCCAATGTTGTCACACCAAGTTGGGCCTGTTCACCATTTTCTTTGGGCATGTCCAGCTTAGGTCTGTCCACACTAGGGGGCGCATTCACATTACTACCTCCCATACACATAATTTCCACAAACACTTCACCTTTTTCCCACCAGTCCCACAGTGCTTCCAAATCTTGTCCTATTACCATAGGACACGGCAAGTTCGGGACTACAGCCACCTCATGGTATGTGGAAACATCAGCTGCGACAATGTAGAGAGTGGCTACCTGAAGACCTTTAGCGTCCCCACTTATGCCACTTATTTTCGCCTTTGTCCCAGGTGACACAGAACTTCCTGGAAGGGTCCTCAGCAAAGACGCTTCCCTCCCCGGGTCTAACAACCCCCGCACACGCTCTCCATCCAACCAAAAAAGACACAGTCGGGACTCGTCACTGATCGGCTCCCCTTTTTTTGGTTCCGCCCCCTTTTGGGCAAGTGCTCTGTTTTTTGACACCACCCCTGTTCGGGTTACAGCCCCCTTTTGGGATTCCACCCCTTTTTGGGCTACTACCCCTATCTGGGTTACCGCCCCTTTTTGGGACTCCACCCCCTTTTGGGCAACCATCCCCGTTTGGGTCCCCGCCCACTTTTAGGGACACTCCCTTCCCTGGGGTACACTCTGTGGACTTCCCCACGGCACTCAGGCCCCAGTTCGCACAGTACACCACTTAGTCTCTGGGCCTGTACTGGCCCTTTAAGAGTCTGCAAAGAGAAAAAAAAAATGTTTTTTTTTTTTGTTTTTTTTTCCAACACTTCACCAGCTCCTGCTGGCACTGCTACAGCCCCTGCTGCAGTCCCAAATCACTGGCACCTCCGGGTGCTGATCACAAACAGCTGCTGCCGCCACTGCAGCTCCTGCTGCTGCGGA
This sequence comes from Ranitomeya imitator, assembly GCF_032444005.1. Taxonomy (NCBI): domain Eukaryota; kingdom Metazoa; phylum Chordata; class Amphibia; order Anura; family Dendrobatidae; genus Ranitomeya; species Ranitomeya imitator. Next base: position 578,370,119 of record NC_091283.1, on the reverse strand, counting down.
ACCTCTTGCTGCAACCGCGCTGCACGGCTCAACCACAGACTTCGTGGACCCGCCGATCCACAGCAAGCCGCTTGTCACCTTCGTGGACCCGCCGATCCACAGCAAGCCGCTTGTCACCTTCGTGACCTCACTGAGCCACAGCAAGCTGACTCTCAGGAAAAAAAAACTCAGTCTCTTACTGACCTCTGGTCAGCAAAGCACAGACTCCTGTCTGTTACAAAAAATTATCACTGATCCCGATCAGCACAATACAAGGTTTTCAGACCGTTACCCGTTGGCAACTTCACGGGCTCCTGGACACCCCTCAGCCTCAGAGATGCCCAGACGCACTGTCTCTGTTTTCTTCCAGTCTGACCCCGGTCAGTACACACGGACACCTGTCCGTTACCTGTTGGTGCCCGGCCACACAGTTTCCCGGATCCCTCTTCTCCTCAGAGGTATCCCAAAACAACAGTTCTCACTGATCCCGATCAGTATTTACTCACGGTTTTCAAGACCGTCCACTCCTCTGGCTCAGACCAGCCAGCGCTGCAACACGTGCTCCTTGGATCGTTGCCCGCAGTCTAAAACACCAATTGTAGCGTTTCACCCGCTACGGGTCTAGGGGACACTCGCTTAGGTGCGGCGGGTGACACTCAGGAGACACGTTTCTTTAAAAGTTATCAGGTTTATTGCTCCATAAACCAGCAAGACAGGAACAACAGGTAAACAGTCTTACTTCAGATCGATGTTTCCTCAATGTCCATAATAGAGCTCCGCTCTCTCTCACGTCTGTGGGCACACAGGCCGTGCTATGTCCAGCACGTAGGCTCTCCAGCCTAAAGATGGTCTCTGTGTGTTGTTCAGGACGTCTGTCCCCACTTGGAACCGTCCAACACACAGGCCACTATGCAGTGTCCAGCCAGGACACATGGAAGTGTGTCCACCCTGGCAGACTTCCAAACACACTCTCTCACCATGTGCTACACATCTCCATTAAGTAGCCTGAAACCACACCCATTGGTGAAGTAACGTCACATGATTAGACATGTGGCTATGACATCACCACAGGTCCTGAAACAAACATAAATAGGCATGGTTATGCCCCTTACCCAGGGGTGAGGTATATGGGTAGCCAGACCCTCCCATCTCTCATAGCTACCCGTAACCCGGACCCAAACATCCTAAACAATTCCTTATTGCCTTATGTGTATTAAACAAAACACTCCGGGTTACATCACAGCGGCAAGCCTTCTCTGTGATACATACCTCCCATCGACTATACAAGCTTTAGCCATGCTACAATATATATATATATTTAAATTATAACACCAAGAAGGAAATGTCTTGGAATGAAGGAAATCACAGGATCGATAGACATGTTAGTGATATGTAAATTATGAAAAAAAACGGAAAGTACATTTTCAGCACATTTCAATTCATTCTGTATTGAGTCTGAGGGTCATGTGCAGAAATACACACACTTACATGCTTTGGCATGCAAGTGAATTTTTTGATGGTTATCTGTGGAATGTCTGTCTCTCTAAAGGTACCTTCACACTGACCAACTTAACAACGATATCGCTAGCGATCCATGACGTTGCAGCGATATCGTTGTGTTTAACAGGCAGCAGCGATCTGGATCCTGCTGTGATATCGTTGGTCAGAGCAGAAAGTCCAGAACTTTATTTCGTCGCTGGATCTCCCGCTGACATCGCTGAATAGGCGTGTGTGACGCTGATTCAGTGATGTCTTCACTGGTAACCAGGGTAAACATTGGGTTACTAAGCGCAGGGCCGCGCTTAGTAACCCGATGTTTACCCTGGTTACCAGTGTAAATGTAAAAAAAAACAAACACTACATACTTACATTCCGGTGTCTATCGCGTCCCTCGGCGTTCTGCTTCCCTGCACTGTCAGCGCCGGCCAGCCGTAAAGCAGATTACAGCGGTAACGTCACCGCTATGCTTTACGGCCAGCCGGCGCTCACAATCAGTGTAGGAAAGCACAGCGCCGGGGGACAGACACCAAAATGTAAGTATATAGTGTTTGCTTTTTTTTACATTAGCACTGGTAACCAGGGTAAACATCGGGTTACTAAGCGCGGCCCTGCGCTTAGTAACCCGATGTTTACCCTGGTTACCTGGGGACTTTGCATAGTTGGTCGCTGGAGAGCTGTCTGTGTGACAGCTCTCCAGCGACCACACAGCGACGCTGCAGCGATCGGCATCGTTGTCTAGATCGCTGCAGCGTCGCTAAATGTGACGGTACCTTAAGTGCACTTGGGCACACAAATCTTCAAGTTTCACTGCTGGTAGCTTGCATTACAATTGCAGAATAATGATGTCCTAGATGTACTCGACAGGAGACAAGTCTGGAGATACTGCAGGATATGGTTGCACATTAAGGCCATGCAGGCTGCTCACAATGACATGAAAAACATGCAGCTTGGTGTTTTTGTGTTGAAAATACAGCTCATGGGACACTTTTGAGAAATGACCATACCACTGGTTACCACTGGTTGAATGATTGATCCACTGTGCACTGAAAATGGAATTGTACATCACTTACCAAGCCTAAGATGTCATACACAAACTATCAGGAAGTGTTTTCACTAGGGTTGAGCGAAAGGGTTCGGACAAATTCAAAAATCGCCGACTTTCGGCTAAGTCGGGTTTCATGAAACCCGACCCGATCCTAGTGTGGGATCAGCCATGAGGTCGGCGATCTTCGCGCCAAAGTCGCATTTCGTATGACGCTTTCAGCGCCATTTTTCAGCCAATGAAGGAGGATGCAGAGTGTGGGCAGCGTGATGACATAGGTCTCGGTCCCCATCATCTTAGAGAAGGGCATGACAGTGATTGGCTTGTTTTCTGCGGCTTCCAGGGGCTATAAAGGGGCGTGCATGCCGGCCGCCATCTTACTTCTGCCGATCGTAGCATAGGGAGAGGTTGCCCCAGCTTCATCAGAAGAAGGGGTGTAGTTAGGGAGGGAAGATTAAGCCCCGAAACTGCTTGTGCTGTAGCGATTTCCACTGTCCAACACCACCATTTGTTTGCATGGACAGTGGAGGCTATATTTTTGTGCCTCAGCTCTGTAGCTTATTAGGCTGCCTTATAAGGCTCCCTGATAGCTGCATTGCTGTTTGCACGCCGCTGTGCAAACCAACTGCTTTTTTAAAAGCAAAAATCCTGTTGTTCCTTTCTGCACAGTTATCTTGTTTATTTGTCCACACTTTTGTGTGCAGCAGTCCTTTTTATTGCTGCCATACTTTTCCTGAGATCATTGAAGGGAAATTGAAATTGTACTACAGTCCTTGTATTTTTTCATATATCTTCCAGCCACTTTCTGCCACTGCATCGATTCAAAGTGACAGGAGACAGCATTTGTCCAGTATGATTACGAACTACTTTTCCTCCCTGATCGATCTTCTCCCTCACAGGTCATTCCCCTTTGATTACTGGGCATCTAAAATAGACACCTGGCCTGAATTGGCAGAATATGCATTACAGGAGCTCGCTTGCCCTGCTTCTAGTGTGCTACCAGAAAGAGTCTTCAGTGCTGCTGGTTCAATACTGACTGAAAAAAGGACACGTCTGGCTACCCAGAATGTTGATGATCTAACCTTCATTAAAATGAACCAATCATGGATTTCAAATTATTTTGCCCCACCTTCTCCTGCTGACACATAGCTTGCCTGAAAAATGTCTTGCTTTTGGCCTCCTGTAACTGACTTCTCCAATTCCACCATTTGCAGCTGCTGAATGTCCACCATAGGCCATTTTTATACCTCCCTAAATAGGCTGACTCCCCCCACAGGGCCGTGGTCACCACCTGGCGCAAGCACCCGTGCGAGTGCCGTTTGCCTGGACAGGTGGGTGCGCCCACTCTTGGGCAATGGCACTGGCACAGGGTCCCTCATAGTACAATGAAGTGTCTCTGACGGTGGTGGTGCACCACCAACGTCAGACACACCGTCGTAATATGAAGGGCTCTGTGCCAGTACCGCCGCCCACGAGAGTGTTCCCCCCAGCTCGAACATTGCTCTACCACTTGCAATACTTACCTCTCCCTGCTCCACCACTGTGTAGTCTGTGCTGTTAAATCCTTCAATGGCACTGCCAATACAAATTTGTTGAAATGATAGATAATAGTTAAAATATACAGGGGCCCTGTCCTCCATTTAGACCAGTTAATACTTTGCGCCTACTACCACTGTCTGCTACTCAGCAGAGGAACCCACCCCAGTACCTAGCTATGCCGCCTGTTTAGTCCTGTTACCAATTTTGAACTGCTTTTAGCCTACTTTTGTATTTGGGCCTACTAATTGTGTCTGCGCCACTCATTACAGTTGTCCTCCACTGAACAAAGCTAGGCCGCCTGTTTAGTCCTGTTAACAATTTTGAACTGCATTTAGCCTACTTTTTTATTGTGGGCCTACAAACTGTGTCTGTGCCACTCATTACAGTTGTCCTCCACTGAACAAAGCTATGCCGCCTGTTTATTCCTGTTACCAATTTTGAACTGCATTTAGCCTACTTTTTTATTGTGGGCCTACAAACTGTGTCTGCGCCACTCATTACAGTTGTCCTCCACTGAACAAAGCTATGCTGCCTGTTTAGTCCTGTTACCAATTTTGAACTGCATTTAGCCTACTTTATTATTTGCCAGCCACTGCTAGATGAGTCTGCTGGCACATTGACCCAGACCACAACAATCCTCTTGCACTCTACACAGCCAGAATCTGACCTTGCTGAAAGTCAGGTTCCCCTTCCTGCATACTATACCACCTTACACGGGGAGAAAGAGGAAGGTGCAGATGAAAGTGCAGGTTCCTTCATCAGGTAGGGGGGGCATACTCATTGGCGACGTCACTGGCACAGGGCCCCTCATAGTACGCAAAAGTGTCTCTGGCAGTGGGAGGCGCCACCCGCCGTCAAACACACCGCCGTACTATGAGGGGCCCTGTGCCAGTGGCAAGTGCCAACGAGTGGGCCCCCCTTGCTTGCTCAGGATCACAGCACTTGCAAAGTTGAAATACTTACCTCTCCCTGCTCCACCGCCGTGACGTATTCCGCATTTCCTGGGCCCATGAAAATCTTGAGCCAGCCCTACCCCCCCACAACTTTAGCCAAATGACCCCCTGTGTTCAATGCCTAACTATTATTATAAAGTAAATTAAGATTGACAAGCTTAAGAAATAAGAATTGATGTTTTTGGCATTAAAATGGGCACTGTAGGTGTTTTCCTGTCCTCCACTCACTGCCGACTTTGAGTCCCCATTGGGTTTCGTGTTTCGGTCGGCCCCCAACTTTTCGCAATAATCGGCCGATTTCACCCGACCCGACTTTTGACAAAGTCGGGTTTCGCGAAACCCGACTCGATCCTAAAAAAGTAAAAGTCGCTCAACTCTAGTTTGCACGACATTAGTTTACTAGTCACACATCCAGTTATAGGTGTCCCATTGACCTCGCACCACCGCTTTCAAAGGCTATCATGGTGCAGCGCAAGACAGCAATGGAGATTGGAATGGAGGTCTATCCTCTTCATCGATGAGACCTGATTTTGTCCTGAACACCTTGATAGCTGGAGATTGGTCTGGAGTCCATTGAAGCAACGCCATGAAGAGGTCTTAATGAAGGAACGTCACAGCAGTCCTGCTCCTGGGATTACGATGTTTTCAACATCACAGTGCAAGACTGCATGTTGCTTGTGCTACTGTGAGAAGCTTTCATGGCCTAAGCATGCTATCATAGTCTGTAGCATCTCTGGACTTGTCTCTCATCAAGCACATCTGAGACTCCAGTGCTCGACAATAGCAAAGGGAACTGCCAGTTCAAATCCCAACAAAAACAACATCTGCAACGAGAATGTATCTTCATGTTTGTGTGGGTCTCCTTCAATTCTCCTAAGACATACTGATAGGGAATTTACATTGTGAGCTCAAATGGGGACAGTGATGATGATGTCTGTAAAGCTCTGTATAATTAATGACGCTAAACAAATGAGTATAATAAATAGTGAATAAATGAAAATTTTTGTGTCCATTTATTCATCATTTGTATATAATTAGCAATTTAACATATCTATCGATTCTGTGATTTTTATAATTCATATATATGTAAACCTAAAACGTAACTTTTAATAGACGACGTTTAAAATATCAGGGGCAGTCCCCAAGCCAGGGAAGGTTACATTATCTTGGTGGGTACAATATACTAGACTGACTTGGGGACTGCCCTTGTCAGGGCGGGAGCTACACAGGGGCACGACTAGGGTAGTATAGAATCTCTCTCCCCCTCCCCCTAAGAATACAATTGGATGCTCCCACAAAGAAAAGGACTATTTGGTGAGACAAAACCATTTTTTAATAGAGCACTGGTTACATGAGCACGTTTTTGCACTTTATCACATGTTGCGCTGTTATCCATTTGATATTTTAAACGTCGTCTATTAAAAGTTGCGTTTTAGGTTTATATATATATATATATATATATATTAGTTGTTCTCCTAGCTTACTTGCCTACTGTTTTTTGAGGACCTCTAGGGGTATCATATCTGGATACACCCTATACGTGGCTTATATTGATTTTTATAATTCCAAGACTTTTCCTTCTCGACGCTGCAGTTTCAATATTGAGGAGGGTATACTTACACACACACACACACACACATATACATATATATCCCCACATTATGCATAGAAACTCTGAGAGCGTCCAAGACACAGAACTCTCTCCATATTTCCACACCAGCTTATATACTGAAAAGACACCTTGCTATTTCATAAATACATGCTAAGTCACCCATGCTGCTTCCCTCATATTTATTGATGCCAATGATCCTGATGCTTCCTTATTGATTTAATTCCTTTAGCTAAGGACAGGTAGACTTTTCCAGCTTTGCAGAATACAGAGGATTTCCAGTGTCACTGCATCTGAATGTAAATGACAGTATAAGCCCCATCCCTCCCCATTCCTGCAGTGTCCTTTCTAGATTTAGGTTTCTGGAGCATCATCCACACTCAAGGGAGATCTGATATGCCACCAGAATACATAAGATGTGATTGCTTCCCAGGAGGTGTGGAGGAGACAGGAAACATGAGGGAGAAAGATCAAAGTGAACGGGAAGCAAGAAGGGACGGACATAGAGCAGGAATATATATTATATGTTATGTATATTAGATCCACTTCACAAGGCATGTGCATTGATATGTGGCAATATATTTATATACACCTCTATGTATACAAAGACAAATTAATCAATCTGAACATGCATCTAATCAGCTTATAATATAGTCTTCGTTAAGACAGTGGTAGCATCTATGAACAATCTGCCTTCATGTGCTATTAAAATACACATTTTTTAGATCACGATGTCTATGGCGAACATCTACTACATAATTGTCTAAGTGTCACTTCCGTCTGTCTGTCTGTCTTTCTTTCTGTCTGTCACGGATATTAATTGGTCGCGGCCTCTGTCTGTCATGGAAATCCAAGTCGCTGATTAGTCGCGTCAAAACAGCCACGACCAATCAGCGACGGGCACAGTCTGGAAGAAAATGGCCGCTCCTTACTCCCCGCAGTCAGTGCCGGCCCCCACTCCATACTTCCCTCTGGTCACCGCTCACACAGGGTTAAAATCCTGCTATACTCACCCTCCGTAGTCCGACGAGTCGCTCGTGCCGGCCGCCATCTTCCGTTCCCGGCGATGCATTGCGAAATTACCCAGAAGACTTAGCGGTCTCGCGGGCTGTGTTATATACCATGTGGCTCTGTGCTGTATACTACATAGGCAGTGATATATACTATGTGGCCACTGTTATATACTGCGTGGGCTGTGCTATATACTACGTGACTGGGCAATATACTACGTGACTGGGCAATATACTACGTGGCTCTGTGCTGTATACTAGATGGCTCTGTGCTGTATACTACGTCACTGGGCAATATACTACGTGGCTCTGTGCTGCATACTACGTGACTGGGCAATATACTATGTGACTGGGCAATATACTACGTGACTGGGCAATATACTACGTGGCTGGGCAATATACTACTTGTCTGTGCTGTATACTATGTCGCTGTGCAATATACTACGTGGTTGGGCAATATACTACGTGGTGGGGCAATATACTACGTGACTGGGCAATATACTACGTCACTGTGCAATATACTACGTGGTTGGGCAATATACTATGTGGTTGGGCAATATACTACGTGGTTAGGCAATATACTACGTGACTGGGCAATATACTATGTGGGCTGTACAATATACTATGTGGACAGGCATATTCTAGAATACCCGATGCGTTAGAATCGGGCCACCATCTAGTAAGTCATAATTGGCTCGTTCAGTGAACCACAAGACGGCAATGTTAGCAAATTAATTTGCATGTTTAAACATCTAGAGCTTTTGTTACTTGCAAATCTCTTTAGTGTTCAGATGACCAGATGTAAAGACCATAGTTCAGCCCCATGCAAATGCAAAGCAAGTATGCATAGTCTTTTAATATTTGGGACTGACAGCTAAGGAATACAAGAACCATCATTTTTTAGACCTATGCTAGCATCCCCCGCATAGTGTTAGACTACTCTCACTCATTAATGACTAAGCCCTTATCTTAGAAAGTTCATGGGGTTTAATGGGATGCATTGTCAACATGTTCATATCTCCAGGCAGAAACTGTCCAGTGAGAGAAGCTAATTACTTCTCTTACAAGCATATTCATTCAGGTTTTGCTAATTCAAAAAATCAGAATTGACTCAAGAGTTAGAGAAAGTTCCTGGGAATTAGAAACTGTCGGTAATGTAAGTAACTAGATACCCCATTGGCAACAAGTAGGTGTTTCCACGATCCAAACAATATAAAGAAATATTTGATGGCCTTGATCGATACAAACACCTCTCAGGTCTGTTTCAGGTACTGTAAAACTACAAGATGGCGTTGATTTTCCAGCTGTGGCCATAAGAATTTGGCAGATCACCCATTTTGCAAGATGGTCATTAGCACCGAATTGTGGAGCCCTTGTAATGGTCCTTGATACTGAGCCTCACCGTTTCCATAAGAATTAAGACATCTGTGAATATGATTAAGTGATATCTGCAGAGATGTGGATAGGCACCCGGCTAATGAAGGAGTTAGTAGAATAGATGAAAGCTAAACTAATACTGTGTAATGGCTTGTGCCTAATCCAGGACATTGCGAACTATAACGGGTTTTTAAAATGACAGCCATTTGTAAAGCGAGGATGGAAAAAGGCTTAAAAACAGGGTCCACTTCAGGGGATATGGGCCCCTCTTGCGTTCTTCTGTAGTTCTTTCTTTTGCCTCTCATTCATCTATTCGGTGTAATCTAAATTTAGTCACGCACTTGTATTAGTACCTGCCAACGGGTGGCTGGTCTATCATGCATCTGATAGTATAGGACCACCTTACGTGTTTAAGAAGCACGAAGACCCCATAGATGTATGAGTACACACGTAAACTTTCTGGGTCAGGTGTGAGATTCGATATTCAGTTTTAGTTTTGTTGTTTTGGCGCCACTCGGCTGTCTAGACATAAACATAGGATCATAACAAGCAGAAATATCCAACATGTCCATTCTAATTTCGTGAACGATTGCTTGTGACAGAAATTGCATCCAACGGTCCATTTCATCAGAATTCATCTAACGTGTATGGGCACCGTAAGAGCTGATGAAGCAGGCAGAGATGTAGGGAATTCCCATATACAGTATCTCCCTGTGATGCCCATTCCCTGTCATCCACACGGCTCACTCCGTCATTCTCTCCTGCATGTTTTTCTTCGCCTTTTATTCCATTGCCCCCTCCTTCTCCCCTTCCAGTGTCTCTTTCCCCCCATCTCTCTCCTCTCTCTGCCTCCCTCCTTCTCTGCCTCTCTGCCTCCCTCCCTGGCTGTACATGGGGCTGTGAGTGTGCGCGTTGAAGGATCTCTGCACTGCAGCCTCCTCCTCCTCCTCCTCCTCTCTATCCCTCTATCACACACTGAGCATCGCTGCAGTATTAGGCATCAGTCCCTGGAAAGGAAGAAAAGGAGCCTGAGAGAGAGCCTGGGAGAGAAAGCACAGGGGAGAAACAGGATGCTCAACAACCTGACTGAGTGTGAGGAGGGAGAGGGGACCACCAGTCAAGGTAAGTGCTGGAATCTAACAGGAGGGAGGTGGGGGGAGCTAATTCTCCGCAGTGCTGCTTCTGAAGTGGGGGGGGGGGGGCGGTAGTGACCAGACAGGGAAGAAGGGGTGAACCCCCCCATTTCATGTTCACTTTGAAGCCCATTCATAAAACGGAAAGGGACCAAATTTTTTTAGACTAGTAATTCTCCCCAAAATCAGGGAACTGGGGCCTTTTGAGCCCCAAAATCTAAGTAGCGCACACACACTGTTGCATTTGGTCCCGTCATCGCTAAATCTAGACCCTATACTCGTGCACGTAGCTTTACGACCAAGTACCTTTGCAGATTCTGGCACACTGGGCTTCAGCTTTAAACCGGATCATTTCTGCTGAGAAAAGAGCTTCAATCAATTGTAAAGCACTCAATCTTGTGTAGTGATCCTCGGGATGCTGCATGCTCTGCTACATACATCTCATATATACATCTAGCCTGTACCGGCATACGTTTCTCCATTTGCAGATGCGTACGGGGTCCACTTTCCCAGTAAACATTATTGCACGCTTTCGTCTGCAGAATTCGGCCACCTGTATATAACCCAGTGGCCATCATAACGGACAATCGCCACTGCAAAGTGACCCATATTATCTCATCAGCATCTCCACTGGAGACATCTTTATTCTTTACGATTTTTTTTTTAACCAGGTGTCTTACACTTTTGCACTGTACCTCTTTCCTGCCCCTTGCTGAGTACTGTAGTCCCTGCTGACCTCTGTCACGCCGTTGCACCCTGCCCACCCCCGATGACCACTCTCTCCACGCTCGTGCTTTTTGTGACATGATGTCTATTTACTTTGCACATCCTATGAGACATCTCATCAGCCTCACACCAGCATCGTTATGTTCATAGCACCAGTGGTGCATCATCTCTCATGTTCACTACCTTTTCCCATCTACCCTGCAATCTCCACCAGTGGACGTTGCCGTCCAGACTTACCCTTGTTTGTATTCTCCCCTGCTCCTCCGTCTTCTCACATAAACGCTGCATTCCATGTCATTGTCACTGCATCACAAGCCAAGTCATTTTCATACTTACAGAATCATTGGCGCAACTTTTCCTATTTCACTGAGCATTTATCCATCCATTCAATTTTTTTTTTTTTTGACACGCTGACATTATATAACATTACTTAAGGGAACGGTATCTCCAGAAAAAAAAAAGATAAAAAAGGAACACAGAATTTTATGTATCACTAGAATGAGACAGATTTTGGTGCATTGATACATTTTCAATCGGTGCTTTTATTTTACAGCTTTTGTTTAGAACATCCTGACATTTCGTTAGAAATAAAAAAATATTTAGCATCGGAAATAAATGACATTCGGATATCGTCCAATTATGTCATAGACGTGGAACAGCTGACATACACAAGTAAAGCAGTCGGATAGAATTTAGATCTTAAGGTTGTATTCTTTGCCACGAGACCAATATCTAGTGATGATATATTGAGATTTTTCATTTTTTTTTCTTTTTTTGCTGCAACCTATTTTGCTGAGTGTAGAGGATGTACATCATATCTGCAGATCTGCATATATCATATTGATTGGAAAAGATATAGTTATTCACCATTGTAAACATATATATATATATATATATATATATATATATATATATATATATATATACGTGTATATATATAAATATGTCACTGCACCTTTTACCTTCTCATGCTGCCCTGTATACCGATAGCATGATTTACTGGCCATACATTTTAGACAGCTGTCTCTCTCAGCCCCCATAAATATGAATGCTCAGCTTGTGCATGTGTTCTCAATAGGGAGTGGGGAGCAAGACATTGCCAGACACCTCTAAAATGGCTATATCAATACTGACATGTCTGTTTTTGGTAATCCCCATGAAATATAATTTCTGTAGCCTTTTATTTATATTTAGAACTCAATATTGGGCTTTTCCTCTATTATTCCTCATTAATATTTATGAATAAATTGCCAAGTGGGTGTCACCAGTTTCCTTATAGGGTGTCGATGTTCAGTCTTACATTGTCATCACTGATTGGGCAGCACCAGAGAATGTGGAGATACCCCCTACATGGTTACACCTACAGTGCAGACCAAAAGTTTGGACACACCTTCTCATTTAAAGATTTTTCTGTATTTTCATGACTATGAAAATTGTACATTCACACTGAAGGCATCAAAACTATGAATTAACACATGTGGAATTATATACTTAGCACAAAAGTGTAAAACAACTGAAATTATGTCTTAAATTCTAGGTTCTTCAAAGTGTTCACCTTTTGCTTTGATGACTGCTTTGCACACTCTTGGCATTCTCTTGACGAGCTTCAAGAGGTAGTCACTGGGAATGGTTTTCACTTCACAGGTGTGCCCTTTCAGGTTTAATATGTGGGATTTCTTGCCTTATAAATGGTATTGGGACCATCAGTTGTGGTGTTCAGAAGTATGGTGGACAGACAGCTGATAGTCCTGCTGAATAGACTGTTAGAATTTGTATTATGGCAAGAAAAAAGCAGCTAAGTAAAGAAAAACGAGTGGCCATTATTACTTTAAAAAATGAATGTCAGTCAGTCTGAAAACCTGGGAAAACTTTGAAAGTGTCCCCAAGTGCAGTGGCGAAAACCATCAAGCGCTACAAAGAAACTGGCTCACATGAGGACCAACCCAGGAAAGGAAGACCAAGAGTCACCTCTGCTTCTGAGGATAAGTTTATCCGAGTCACCAGCCTCAGAAATCGCAGGTTAACAGCAGCTCAGATTAGAGACCAGGTCAATGCCACACAGAGTTCTAGCAGCAGACACATCTCTACAACAACTGTTAAGAGGAGACTTTGTGAGTAGGCCTTCATGGTAAAATAGCTGCTAGGAAACCATTACTAAGGACAGGCAACAAGCAGAAGAGACTTTTTTTGGGCTAAAGAACACAAGGAATGGACATTAGACCAGTGGAAATCTGTGCTTTGGTTTGATGAGTTCAAATTTGAGATCTTTGGTTCCAACCACCGTGTCTTTGTGCGACGCAGAAAAGGTGAATGGATGGACTCTACATGCCTGGTTCCCACTGTGAAGCATGGAGGAGGAGGTGTGATGGTGTGGGGATGCTTTGCTGGTGACACTGTTGGGGATTTATTCAAAATTGAAGGCATACTGAACCAGCATGGCTACCACAGCATCTTGCACCGGCATGCTATTCCATCCGGTTTGAATTTAGTTGGACCATCATTTATTTTTCAACAGGAAGATGACCCCAAACACATCTCCAGGCTGTGTAAGGGCTTATTTGACCAAGAAGGAGAGTGATGGGGTGGTACGCCAGATGACCTGGCCTTCACAGTCACCAGACCTGAACCCAATCGAGATGGTTTGGGGTGAGCTGGACCGCAGAATGAAGGCAAAAGGGCCAACAAGTGCTAAGCATCTCTGGGAACTCCTTCAAGATTGTTGGAAGACCATTCCCGGTGACTACCTCTTGAAGCTCATCAAAAGAATGCAAAGAGTGTGCAAAGCAGTCATCAAAGCAAAAGGTGGCTACTTTGAAGAACCTAGAATATAAAACATAACTTCAGTTGTTTCACACTTTTTGTTAAGTGTATAATTCCATATGTGTTAATTCATAGTTTTGATGCCTTCAGTGCGAATGTACAATTTTCATAGTCATGAAAATACAGAAAAATCTTTAAATGAGCAGGTGTGTCCAAACTTTTGGTCTGTACTGTAGTTGTCAGTTTTTACATTTCTAGGTGAGTAATAGAGAACATTACAATGTAGAGTTCTAAAAAAAAGGCTCTAGAAAAATATGAATATTTACTAAAAGAGAAGTGTCATTAGAACTGACAGGTTCATTTTATCAACAAAAGAAATGGCAGGTTTAAATCCAACATGCCCGACCCTTTTTTTCCCTGACATCTACAGGTCCTTCTCAAAAAATTAGCATATAGTGTTAAATTTCATTATTTACCATAATGTAATGATTACAATTAAACTTTCATATATTATAGATTCATTATCCACCAAGTGAAATTTGTCAGGTCTTTTATTGTTTTAATACTGATGATTTTGGCATACAACTCCTGATAACCCAAAAAACCTGTCTCAATAAATTAGCATATTTCACCCATCCAATCAAATAAAAGTGTTTTTTAATAACAAACAAAAAAACCAACAAATAATAATGTTCAGTTATGCACTCAATACTTGGTCGGGAATCCTTTGGCAGAAATGACTGCTTCAATGCGGCGTGGCATGGAGGCAATCAGCCTGTGACACTGCTGAGATGTTATGGAGGCCCAGGATGCTTCAATAGCGGCCTTAAGCTCATCCAGAGTGTTGGGTCTTGCGTCTCTCAACTTTCTCTTCACAATATCCCACAGATTCTCTATGGGGTTCAGGTCAGGAGAGTTGGCAGGCCAATTGAGCACAGTAATACCATGGTCAGTAAACCATTTACCAGTGGTTTTGGCACTGTGAGCAGGTGCCAGGTCGTGCTGAAAAATGAAATCTTCATCTCCATAAAGCATTTCAGCCGATGGAAGCATGAAGTGCTCCAAAATCTCCTGATAGCTAGCTGCATTGACCCTGCCCTTGATGAAACACAGTGGACCAACACCAGCAGCTGACATGGCACCCCACACCATCACTGACTGTGGGTACTTGACACTGGACTTCAGGCATTTTGGCATTTCCTTCTCCCCAGTCTTCCTCCAGACTCTGGCACCTTGATTTCCGAATGACATGCAAAATTTGCTTTCATCAGAAAAAAGTACTTGGGACCACTTAGCAACAGTCCAGTGCTGCTTCTCTGTAGCCCAGGTCAGGCGCCTCTGCCGCTGTTTATGGTTCAAAAGTGGCTTTACCTGGGGAATGCGGCACCTGTAGCCCATTTCCTGCACACGCCTGTGCACGGTGGCTGTGGATGTTTCCACACCAGACTCAGTCCACTGCTTCCTCAGGTTCCCCAAGGTCTGGAATCGGTCCTTCTCCACAATCTTCCTCAGGGTCCGGTCTCCTCTTCTCGTTGTACAGCGTTTTCTGCCACATTGTTTCCTTCCAACAGACTTACCATTGAGGTGCCTTGATACAGCACTCTGGGAACAGCCTATTTGTTGAGAAATTTCTTTCTGGGTCTTACCCTCTTGCTTGAGGGTGTCAATGATGGCCTTCTTGACATCTGTCAGGTCGCTAGTCTTACCCATGATGGGGGTTTTGAGTAATGAACCAGGCAGGGAGTTTATAAAAGCCTCAGGTATCTTTTGCATGTGTTTAGAGTTAATTAGTTGATTCAGAAGATTAGGGTAATAGGTCGTTTAGAGAACCTTTTCTTGATATGCTAATTTATTGAGACAGGTTTTTTGGGTTATCAGGAGTTGTATCCCAAAATCATCAGTATTAAAACAATAAAAGACCTGACAAATTTCAGTTGGTGGATAATGAATCTATAATATATGAAAGTTTAATTGTAATCATTACATTATGGTAAATAATGAAATTTAACACTATATGCTAATTTTTTGAGAAGGACCTGTACTACTGGGCACAGTCGGGACACCAGATGCTCAGCTGATCCTGCTCAAAATGACAACTTGGGCCAACATTTATCTAATGCGTATGGTCATTTTAAGAAAATGAATAAAGGCATGTTTTAGTCAGTCTTTACATGGTATACTTTAACAAGGAGCTTTTTCTATTGATCATTTTTCAAAACGTGTAAGTAGGGTTTCAGGATGGCGGAACAGTATATTGCGCAAAACAAAACAAAAAAACTCCTTTATGTTAAAACTATTCTACTAAAGTGTCTGGTTTAGAAAACCCATTCTAAGTTTTAGGACTAATGATTTAATCAAAGTAAAAAGTGGGTACTCTCTCACTCTGGAAGATCAGAAATATCAATGAATTACACAAACTGTAGCTTTATTATGAATAGGCACAACCTGTTACATCCAGAAACGCTATTTACCTTTAGATATGATGGTAACCTACAGGTAAATAGCATATAAATCATGTTTGGTAGCCTTGTTGGATCAGTGGCTGCAGTAGGAAACTGGTTATTTTCCCTGCAGCCCCAGTGCACTAAGTGCAGCAGAAAAAGAATCAGCCCAGCTGTAATACTTTATCAGCACTTTGACTGACAGCCAGCTCTTTATACATATGCTGCACAGCAAGCAGTCAATTGATGTGCCAAGAAGTGATTACAGCACGGTTAGTGTATAGTGAGCAGTGAGTAGAAGCACCCCCTGCAATGACTAGAAGCAAGCGGCTTCAAGGAAAATAAAACTTAAGTTTCTCCCTGTAGCTGGACTTCCAGTAAGCTGGGTATACTGAGTTTAAATACAATTAATTACCAAGAAATGTAATCTTATATCTGCGGGTAAATAGCTTTTCTTGAGATGACAGGTTTCCTTCAAAAACTTACTAAGGCTACTTTCACACTAGCGTCGGTACGGGGCCGTCGCTATGCGTCGGCCCGACGTACCGACGCAAACTGCGGAAAAAAAGAATAACTTGGGCAGCAGATGCAGTTTTGCAACGCATCCGCTGCCCCATTGTAAGGTCCGGGGAGGAGGGTGCGGAGATCCGGCCGCACATGTGCGGTCGGAAATGGCGGACTCGACGCACCAAAAAACGTTGCATGGAACTTTTTTTGTGCCAACGGTCCGCCAAAACATGACGCATCCGTCGCACTATTGAATGTCTATGGAGAAAAAACGCATCCTGCGGGCAACTTTGCAGGATGCGTTTTTACTCCAAAACGACGCATTGCGACGTACATCAAAAAACGCTAGTGTGAAAGTAGCCTAATATGTACTCCCACAGGTCACAATTGATGTCAGCAAAAAGACACGACATAATTAGCTTGTTATCAGTAGACTTTCCCATTGACCCTCCTATTTAAAAGAGAACTACTATAGTAACCTACCGTGATTAATATTCCAAAATATTAAAATCTAGTACTTTTATACAGTAGCGAAAAAAAAAGTTTGGACACACCTAATCTTTACAATACTTTTTCATGTTCCTTTTGAAATTTACACATTGTAGATTCAGACTGAAGGCAGCAAAAACGTAAATGAACACATGTGGAAATAAAAAAGTATGCAAACACGTGTGATACAAATCAGAATGTGGGTTAAGTCTTATTTTCTTCAAAGTACCCCAGTTTTGCTCCGGTGACAGCTTTATACACCAATGACATTCTCTCAAGTAGATTCACTAGGAAGCCACTTGGAATTGCTTTGACTGAACACCACATGGGTGCCTTATCAAAAGTAAATGTTTGTGGCCATCAGGTGTGTTTGGCAGTGTTGGTATACAGCTGAATGCTGAACCCTATTCCACAAGTGTTCTAAGCCAGAATATAGCAAGAACCGCTCAACTAAGTAAAGAGAAATTACAGCGTATCATTACTTTAAGACATACAAATCAGTGAATCCAGAAAATTACTAGAACCTTGAAGATATCATTCAGTGCTATAATGAAACCATCAATTACTGTGATGAAATTGGATCTCTTGAAGACCACCGTAGGAAAGGAAGATCAAGAATTACGTCAGCTGCGCCAAGGATAAACTCATCAGAATTGCCATCCTCAGAAAATACTAATTGACAGAACCTCTGATAACAAAAATAATACACAGACAACAATTAACAGACACATATCAACATCAACTGTTCAGAAGAGACTACAAAAAGCAGACATTTAAGGTCAAATAGCTGCAAAGAAGCTACTACTGAAAACTGTAAACAAGAAGAGACTTGTTTGGGCCAGGAAACACTGAACATCAGAGCATAGGGAATATAAACTGTTCTGTGGTCTGATGAGTTAAAATTTTAGATTTATTATACCAACTGCCATGCCTTTGTGAGATGAGGAAAAGGTGAGCAGATGGTTTCTACATGGGTGGAGCCCATTGTGAAGCATGGAAGAGGAGGTACAATGGTCTATAGGTACTTTGATGGTTAAAATGTTGGTGACTTATCCTAAATTTAATGCACACTTGCCCAGCATGGCAGCCATAGCATTCTGCAGTAACATGGCTTCCAATTTTGTTTGCACTTAGTGGGACCATTATTTGAGTAGAAACAGAACTTTTACTGAAACCACACCTCCAGGCTATGTAAAGGCAATGCCACCAAGAGGAAGATGGATGGAGTGTTGCATCAGATGACATTGCCTCCACAATCACCTGACCTCAATAGAATTTAGATGAGTTGGACAGCAGAGTGAAGGCAAAGCAGCCTTTAAGTGCTCAGCTTGTTTAGGAACTCTTTCAAGACTGTTGGAAATCCATTTCAGATGACTACTTAACGAAGCTGCTTGAGAGAATTCCAAGAGATTGCAAACCTGTCATCAGAATAAAAAGGGGGTACTTCGAGGAAGTTAAAGGTTAACACATCTTCTGGTTTGTTTAACATGTGTTTCTTTACTCCTTTTTCCATACATGTTCCTTTCTGGTGTTGCTGCTTTCAGTCTGAAATTACAATGTGCACATTCTAATAAGAACAAGGAAAACCATTGCATGACCAGGTGTGTCCAAAATTTTGGTCAGTACAGTATTTTTCAAGGTCTTTTAAACTGACTGTCTCTTTACGGGTCAGGGTGTAATCCATTATTAGTAAGAGGTGAGAATTGATGTCAGCTATCTCTGTAGAGATACCGATCATGTAATATTTTAAAATGTTTTAGAGAAAAAAAATCTAACCTTCTAAGCAATTGCAGCACATTGATATTTGCATACATACCTTTAAGCCTAGCCAGCGCCTTGCCTAGATGCGTTTTACACACCCTTCTGTAAACAACTTGTGCCTGGAATCATCTAGAGTATTTCTGGGTTAACAATACAATCTCAAATCACAGTCATTTTACAACTGGCTCTATGGCTCTCTCTATTCATTCAATTTCTTTTAGACTAGATGAAAGTAAAAAGAATTCACTAAAGCTGGCCATATATGGAACTATTGTTAAGCCTAATAACTCAAATGGATTGGGGAATTGGCCTACGTTACGTGAGATAAGAAGCTTTTTGACAATCAGAAAAACTCAATATTGCATAAATTTTAATTAAATTGGAAGGTCTCCATTTAGTAACCCTGTCATTCCCTTTCATAATTGAAAAGAGAAATATGACACCTGATGAACATGCTCTAGTGTAGCAGAGGTCCTAGAATGACCATGAGATATTGTCACTTGTATGATATATTATTGGCCTTAGTCTGTACTTTATACTGTATAGCTCTGTAATGCCCATACATATTCATGATTGCTGGATTAATTGCATAGCAAATATTAAATACTTCTTTATACTATACTAAATTCATACTGGGTTTACTACTTAGAAAGGACCTAACCTAAATAAATTTGACCTTGTGCAGTAAAATGCTTCTTTAAAAATTCAAATTTTTAGTTTTACTTGATCCTCGTTTATTATCAAGAAAGACACCATTAAAAAAAAGCAAAATAAAAATATTTTCTGCTAGAAATTTTTTTTTTTTACAATATTTTGTTATAACAATTGTTTGCCCTTTATTGAAATGGATGGGAATCCTTGGAGGAGGGATTTGCGGTGTTGGCTAATTAAGTACACATTGGTCAGGTTGGCGTTCCTACAATAGTTTAGACAGGTGTAGGACAAGAAAGAAAGGAAAGAGGGAAGATGAATAAGGGAGCAAAGGAAGTATTTGTATAAGCAGGTTGGTGACTAGAAGACCATAAATTAAGATTCATCATTTTAATAGAAATGTACTTTATTACACTATCAAAATAAAAATATGATTAGTTAATAACCATTCCCCTCAAACACATCCCACAAATTAATTCTATTCTTAAATTGGAATTAAATTATTTAATTTATTTCAGAATTCACCTAATGAGAACGTCGGTTTAATTGACTAATCATCATTCCGGGATGTTTCCTTTTTTAGATGATTTGCCTCTTAGCATTTTTATTTTGGAAAAATAGAACCTTTTTATTTCAGCATTTGAAATCTTTTATGCTCTCGAAAACTTATGCAAAGAAATGCATAGTCATGGTGTCGTGTATCCAAAGGCTTACATCAACCGTTTAGACCAGGGTCGTATATATAAATATTAAAGGGATATCATAGCAAATTTGGACTCACATATGGTGCTGGTTAATACTAATATAAGCGTTAACCATAATTGAAATGAGGGCTTATTTGCCTCATTCCCACCACTTTCCCTCTAAGATGCTAGGGTTAATTCCAGGGTGTGACCCTATTATACATATATCCTTGCTTCAGATGGTAAAATGAGTAATTTTCCATGTTGGTACAGAGCTTGAGTGGAATAATGGTTTCTGTAATTTTTGTTCAACAAAAATTTTGTTCAAGGGGTTGTCAAGTTGGAACAAGTTATAGCCTTTGCTTAGGATCAGTGATAACTTTTAGATTAGTTTGTGTCCAACCACTGGGACCGACACCAAATTACCAGTAGCTCTTTTATCCCTGTTAGAATGGAGCGGCTGTGTGCATACACGACCACCACTTCACTCATTTTCTGTGGGACAGCTGGAGCACAGTATTTGTTTTTCTCCTGCCGCCACATAATAAATGGAGTGAAAGTCGAGCTTGCGCACAGCATCTCCCTTCTAACACCGATAAAGGTGTCCTATTGCAGTGATCAGTGGGGTCTGATCTAAAAATGATCACGTATCTAGCGGATAGGTGATAACTTGTGCCAACCAAGCAACCCCTTTATTTTTGCTTGTCATAATTTTTCCTAAGAAATATTTTACTTTGCTGTACTTGTTACTTTGAGCTTCTCATAACAGTCACATGATAAAGAGGAAGATAGGAAAACGGACATCTTTGGTGTTAGCATTATTTATGGGCAATATATGTAATATAACACTTAGTAAATAGTTTTTACTTCAATGCCTCATCCATTTTGTGACCCTCGTAATAAGGGTAGAGCAAGCCATTTGATGATCACTGAGAGTAATCAGAACCAAAGTAGACTCTTAGGTTCAGAGGTGTAGCTAGGGTTTTGGTTCGGGGGGGGGCGAAGCTTCTGTGTGGGCCTCTAACCAGGTAGCCTTGATTACAACTGGGTAATGCACCCTAATAGTGGAGGAGAACCTCAGCAGATGACACCGATGTTGCTGAAAATAATCTCTATACAAAGAGCAACATTACCGCCATATGGTTAGTGGTAAATACCAGCCCTGTAGAACATATAACAGATCAAAGTACAGTTACAAATGGTGACTTACCGCTGATGTTCTTTCTGATGGAGTTGTTCACTTTTCCGGTCTTTTCCATCTGGCCCAGACCGACACAACTTTTTCCACCCAGGACTCGTCTGCAGAGAATACAACTAAGACACATTTAACTTCTCATATTTTCAGCATCTCACCATTTATTCCCAACCTGCACAAACTCCTCATCCTACTAGTACCCCAATGCTGCTGCCGTATGTGTCCCTATTACTGCACCTGCTGTGTGGTTCTCTGTGCCCTCTAAATTCTTAAGCAACCCTCTAGAATATAGTAATGCCGGGTGCAAGTGCCCTACAAAACAGTGCCCACATTTTGCTCTCTAGAAAGTAATATTACCCTTTGTGCCCCTTTGATAGTCACAGTAACCTGAGTTCCCCTTTAACAATAAGTGTCCACTTAACATTGAATAATGTCCCGAGTCTCCCCCTGCACAGCTCCCCTATACACAGCATGATGCTCTCTTATACATAACATGATATAGTCTTAGTAGCCCCCAAAGTGCTTGATGGCCCCAACACTGTGTGATGGCCCCTTCACTGTAATCCCCACACTGTATGATGGCCCCCTAGATAGCCTCCATATAGTATAATGTGCCAAATAGTCCTCAATATAGTATAATACATTCCAAATAGGCCTGTATAGTATCATGCATTCCCCATAGGCCTGTATAGTATAATGCACTCCCTATAGGCCTGTATATAATAATGCATTCCCCATAGGCCTGTATAGTATAATGCACTTCCCATAGGCCTATATAGTATAAGTACTCCCCATAGGCATGTATAGTATAATGCACTCCACATAGGCCTGTATAGTATAATGCATTCCCCATAGGCCTGTATAGTATAATGCACTCCCCATAGGGCTGTATAGTATAATGCACTCACCATAGGCCTGTATAGTATAATGCACTCCACATAGGCCTGTATAGTATAATGCACTCCATATAGGCCTGTATAGTATGGGCAGCACGGTGGCGCAGTGGATAGCACAGCAGCCTTGCAGCGCTGGGGTCCTTGGTTCTAATCCCACCCAGGACAACATCTGCAAAGAGTTTGTATGTTCTCTCCGTGTTTGCGTGGGTTTCCTCCGGGCACTCCGGTTTCCTCCCACATTCCAAAGACATACTGATAGGGATTCTAGATTGTGAGCCCCATCGGGGACAGTGATGATAATGTGTGCAAAACTGTAAAGCGCTGCGGAATATGTTAGCGCTATATAAAAAATAAAAAATAAAGATTATTATAGTATAATGCATTCCCCATAGGCCTGTATAGTATAATGCACTCCCCATAGGTATGTATAGTATAATGCACTCCGGACAGGCCTGTATAGTATAATGCATTCCCCATAGGCCTGTATAGTATAATGCATTCCCCATAGGCATGCATGGTATAATGCACCCCCATTAGGCAGCCAGTACAATATAGTGCACCCTCATTAGGCAGTCTGTATAGTATAATGCACCCCCATTAGGCAGCCATTACAATATAATGCACCCCATTAGGCAGCCAGTACAATATAATACACCCCCATTAAGCAGTCTGTATAGTATAATGCAACCCCATTAGGCAGCCAGTACAGTATAATGCACCCCCATTAGGCAGCCAGTACTGTATAATGCACCCCATTAGGCAGTCTGTATAGTGTAATGCACCCCCATTATGGAGCCTGTATAGTATCATGCACCCCCATTAGGCAGCCAGTACAGTATAATGCACCCCCATTAGGCAGCCAGTACAGTATAATGCACCCCATTAGGCAGTCTGTATAGTGTAATGCACCCCCATTAGGCAGCCAGTACAGTATAATGCACCCCCATTAGGCAGCCTGTATAGTATAATGCACCCCCATTAGGCAGCCAGTACAGTATAATGCACCCCCATTAGGCAGACTGTATAGTAGAATGCACCCCATTTAGGCAGCCATTACAATATAATGCACCCCATTAAGCAGCCAGTACAATATAATACACCCCCATTAAGCAGTCTGTATAGTATAATGCAACCCCATTAGGCAGCCAGTACAGTATAATGCACCCCCATTAGGCAGCCAGTACTGTATTATGCACCCCATTAGGCAGTCTGTATAGTGTAATGCACCCCCATTATGGAGCCTGTATAGTATCATGCACCCCCATTAGGCAGCCAGTACAGTATAATGCACCCCATTAGGCAGTCTGTATAGTGTAATGCACCCCCATTAGGCAGTCTGTATAGTATAATGCACCCCCATTAGGCAGCCAGTACAGTATAATGCACCCCCATTAGGCAGCCAGTACAGTATAATGCACCCCATTAGGCAGTCTGTATAGTGTGATGCACCCCCATTAGGCAGTCTGTATAGTATAATGCACCCCCATTAGGCAGCCAGTACAGTATAATGCACCCCCATTAGGCAGTCTGTATAGTATAATGCACCCCCATTAGGCAGCCAGTACAATATAATGCACCCCCATTAGGCAGTCTGTACAATATAATGCACCCCCATTAGGCAGCCAGTACAATATAATGCACCCTCATTAGGCAGTCTATATAGCATAATGCACCCCCATTAGGCAGCCAGTACAGTATAATGCACCCGGAAAAAAAAATGCAATACTCACCTTTTTTCCTCCTTGTTCCCACGTTGCTCTTAGCGCCTGGTCATCTCCAGACAGCGGGTGCCAAGTACTGACGTCATCGCGACCCCCTGTCCGTGTCGGTGTCTGTGACGTTGGATGCTGACAGGGGGTGGGAGAAGGAGTGTAACGCTCTCTCTCTCATCAATGCGGTCAGCTGTATCGTCATGTAGCTGATACAGCTGACCATACGATGACAGGCGTGGGGCCCACTGCTGGCACAGGGCCCCCCACTGCCTCCTCAGGGGCCCCATAGTGGCCAGGCAGCAGAGCAGGGAGATCGTGTCTCCCATACCTCCGGAGAATGTAACAGTATCGGTGCACTGTGCACGCCAATAGAGTTACATAGCGTAGCTCCAGGTGGGCCCCTCAGAGCGCGGGGCCCAGGGCCATCTCCGTTTCTCATTCTCTTGGAGATAAAAAAAATTTGATGGCAAGCTATAAAATGCAAAGAAAATTCTCATATACAGAGTTCAGTACATTAGCAATTAATGTACAGCAGTAATTTGCATATATATCTTGGGAAATTTGTACTACATTGGAAAAATCACTGGTGTTCCCTGGTAACATTGGGGCATTATTAGTTGTTTAATAAAAGGACAAGAGAATCGACCATGGGCTTAAATTGTACATTTTGTAATTGAGATTATTCATGTTACCTAAAAATAAAAGTAAAAAGAAATGTTATATACAGTGGGGAAAAAGTATTTAGTCAGCCAACAATTATGCAAGTTCTCCCACTTAAAAAGATGAGAGAGGCCTGTAATCGACATCATAGGTAGACCACAACTATGAGAGTCAAAATGAGAATACAAATCCAGAACATCACCTTGTCTGATTTGGCATATTTATTTTGCAAAATATGGTTGAAAATAAGTATTTGGTCACCTAAAAACATGCAAGATTTCTGGCTCTCACAGACCTATAACTTCTTCTTTAAGAGGCTCCACTGTCCTCCACTCATTACCTGTAGTAATGGCTCTATTTGAACTTGTTATCAGTATAAAATACACCTGTCCACAACCTCAAAAAAATCACACTCCAAACTCCACTATGGTGAAGACCAAAGAGCTGTCAAAGGACACAGAAACAAAATTGTAGCCCTGCACCAGGCTGGGAAGACTGAATCTGCAACAGGCAAGCAGCTTTGTGTGATTAAATCAACTGTGGGAGCAATAAAAAGAAAATGGAAGACATACAAGACCACTGATAATCTCCCGCGATCAGGGGTCTACGCAAAATCTCACCCCGTGGGATCAAAATGATCAGAAGAACGGTGAGCAAAAATTCCAGAACCACACGGGGGGACCTAGTGAATGACCTGCATAGAGCTGGGACTACCATAACAAATGCTACCATCTGTAACATGCCAGGGACTCAGATCCTGCATTGCCAGTCGTGTCCCCCTGCTTAATCCAGTACATGTCCGGGCCCATCTGAAGTTTGCTAGAGAGCATTTTGATTATCCAGAAGAGTATTGGGAGAATGTAGTCTGATGAAACCAAAGTAGAACTGTTTGGTAGAAACAAAACTCGTTGTGTTTGGAAGAGACAGAATACTGAGTTGCATCCAAAGAACAAATGCCTACTGTGAAGCATGGAGTGGCAACATCATGCTTTGGGGCTGTTTATCTGCAAAGGGACAAGGACGACTGATCTGTGTACATGAAAGAATGAATGGGGCCATGTATCGTGAGATTTTGAGTGCAAACCTCCTTCCATCAGCAAGTGCATTGAAGATGAAACGTGGAGGGGTCTTTCAGCATGATAATGATCCCAAGCACACCACCAGGGCAACGAAGGAGTGGCTTCGTAAGAAGCATATTTAGGTCCTGGAGTGGCCTAGCCAGTCACCAGATCTCAACCCCATAGAAAACCTTTGGAGGGAGTTGAAAGTCTGTGTTGCGCAGTGACAGGCCCAAAACATCACTGCTCTAGAGGAGATCTGCATGGAGAAATAGGCCAACATACCACCAACAGTGTGTGCCAACCTTGTGAAGACTTACAGAAAATGTTTGACCACTGGCATTGCCAACAAAGTATATATCACAAAATATTGAGATGAACTTTTGTTAATGACCAAATAAATATTTTCTACGATAATTTGCAAAACAAATCTTGCCAAATCAAACAAGGTGATATTCTGGATTTTTTTTTCTCATTTTGACTCTCATAGTTGTGGTCTACCTATGATGTAAATTATAGGTCTCTCATCTTTTTAAGTAGGAGAACTTGCACAATTGGTGGCTGACTAAATACTTTAAAAAAGGGAACAATGAAAAAAAACAACTGGACAAAATGTCCTCCCCCAAAATAATTTGCGGTCAGTTTTAGGAGGAGGTGGTTGGGTAGAAAAGACTTAAGAACAACAGTATTTAAAACAGTTATTCTCTCACAGGTCAGTAGCATATAATGCTATTAAGAACAGGACAACCTATCTATTCATTCAGATTGTCTCATCCTCAAATCCATTGAGTCACATACCTTGTAATGCTGAATGTAAAATAATAGTACGGAACCAATACACTGCTTCATTGTCACATAGCCATGTAGTCTTAGTCTAAGGCAGGGCTCCCCAACCTGTAGCTCGGGAGCCACATGTGGCTCGCGGCCCCATGAATTGTGGCTCGCAACTGTCTGCCAGCTTGATGCATTAGGTCCAGGTCTATCAAACAGGTATGAAGACCACATCTCAAAATGGTGAATTCTGTGAGTAGCCCTGCACAGAATTGCAAATCTGGATGCACATTTACTGGTCTTGGGGGTTTAGGGATGTTTTAGGTATGGTACGCTGGAGGTTTGTACTACCTGTTAGAGGAGGTGCTCAAAGCTGGATGTGACAGTGTGTTGGGAGGATACTGAATGGGGGTATTGTGGGAACCCCTGGATCTCAGTGTACTGCTCTGGAGTGATTTCTGTTGAAAAGCTTTGGTTATCATTATACCTGTAATGGGGGCTTTGGTTGACACTACTGGTCACTACTGGGGACTACTGGTCTAAGGCAACATAATCTAAATCATGAGTTGGAATTGCTTCTTGGGGAATCACTACAACTACCTCATGTTCTTACTATAATGTCTTTTAAAGGGAACCTGTCCCCCCATTTTTTCAGTAGGAGATAAAAATACCGTTAAATAGGGCCTGAGCTGTGCTTTACAATAGGGTATTTTTTGTCCCCTGATTCCCTTCCTATGCTG
Source organism: Ranitomeya imitator (assembly GCF_032444005.1). Lineage (NCBI taxonomy): Eukaryota > Metazoa > Chordata > Amphibia > Anura > Dendrobatidae > Ranitomeya > Ranitomeya imitator. The sequence continues at coordinate 578,342,927 of NC_091283.1, read as the reverse complement.
CCAAAATACCTTACAAAAGTGGCCTTTTTCGCCTGTCAATCAGGCTGGTCAGGTCAGATGGGCGTGGTCACAGCGCTGTTTCTCCCCCACATCTTGCTTATGTTCCCGTTGGTGGCATAGTGCTTCTCGCATGCGCAAGTGCCGAATGCACTGCGCAGCTGTAGAAAAAGAGCGCGCTCGCCGCTATTCAGCGGTTTCTCGGCCGCGGGAAGACATCGCGGTGGCCATTTTCCTGAAGCCGAGATTCGAACTCGGCTTCAGGAAAATGGCCACCGCAATGTCCATCTGCGCACGCACAGCATCCCGTGGCCATTTTCCTGAAGCCCCGGGAAGCAGGAGACTCCATCTGCACACGCGCGGCCTCAGGAAGATGGCCGCACCCACCGAGAAACCGCTGAATAGCGACGAGCGCGCTCTTTTTCTACAGCTGCGCAGTGCATTCAGCACTTGCGCATGCGAGAAGCACTACGCCACCAACGGGAACATAAGCAAGATGTGGGGGAGAAACAGCGCTGTGACCACGCCCATCTGACCTGACCAGCCTGATTGACAGGCGAAAAAGGCCACTTTTGTAAGGTATTTCGGCAGCATAGGTAGGGAATCAGGGGACAAAAAATACCCTATTGTAAAGCACAGCTCAGGCCCTATTTAACGGTATTTTTATCTCCTACTGAAAAAACGGGGTGACAGGTTCCCTTTAAAGAACCTCTTTGTTGGAAAACATTCCTGATGATTTCCTGCACATAATTGTTCATGGTATCATTCACTTTCTGAATGGATTCTCTCAAATTTTAAGAAGATGATCAGCGACTCTAGATAGTCCATACCATACCATTCATAGATAAGGATTGAGTAATGGTTGTAGGATGGGTGTTTGCTTAATTGGCTGTAGTGTAGATACAATAAGTCAAGAGAATCAAATAGAACCGAAGATATTACAGGGAAGGCCAAGATAAGGTTAAAATTCTAGTTCGAAAAGGACCTGTCACCGGGTCAAAAGTGTCCAGTTTTCATTATTTTATTCCCACTGCCCACTGCTCCCCTCAGCATTATATATATATATATATATATATATATGCAGTATATATATATATATATATATATATATATATATATATATACACAGCATATATTTTAATCCACAATACGATTCCTGGAACATTGGTCTTTTTATTTAGTGCTAATTTTTGTGGACTTTACAAAGGGGTGGTTCTAACAGGATCCTCCGAGGGTGTCTTTAAAGTGCTCTGCATTATTACCCTGTGAGCAACCCTACCTTGGTAGAGATAATAAAAATTTGCACTTAATAAAGTCTCATATCTCTGGAACAGTATGGTGGATTTAAAACAAGTATAAAAAAACAATAGCAAGGGGAGAAGTCTGAATAAAATAAGAACTAAAACTGTTTACTTTTGGCCTGATTATCCAAAATCTTTAAGACTGCCAATGGTCTTGTGTTAAGAAAATTCAGAACGAGGATTGACTATGATAAGCAGTTGTAATGTTCTCCCTGAATTGACAAAAAAGCCTGATCAAATGGGATAAGGGGGCTAAATTGTTCGTATCCATGCTTGACACCCTGTAGCAAACAGAGAAATGCTTAATGCAGAAGTCCTGCCGAAAACTAGACATTTTTACATTCTTTCCATTTAAAATGGTCCATAGTAAAAACCAAATAGACATCTAGGTCCTTCTTTTTGAAGCACCAGACAGAGGGAACAATCTGTAAGGACATATAAGTGTTTGACCTTTCCATTGTGGATAGGAAGCTTTGTGGAGACCGGACAGATATTTTAAGAGGTGCAGAGTCTTATATTCTGTATCACTTGCCTCGTAACCTGTGATATTTATGTTGATTCTAATCGCTACCAGCAGGTCCTCATAGGGAGGATAATAAGCAGCAGGGATAGCGGGCACCCTGCTACATCCCATTATTGATGTGTATTAGCTTAGAATAAGAGGTAATTCTTTTATTTTATGGGGCATAATAAACTCATTTTTTTCTCACTTTCGCAGAAGCCAAGGTCAGTTTTGAAAAAAAAAAGTGAATCAATGGTCTAATATGTCTTTTTGGCATCACTAAGTGTAACACAAGGTGGATTTATAGGGACAAATCCCACTTTTGAACTGAAATTAAGCTGTTTTTCTAACTCCAAAAATGGAATTTAGGCTTACATCACAATACTCTAGCAAGTATGCCATGCACTGCCTCACCCCTTTAGGTAAAGGTTTTATTTCATGGTCCAATAATCACCCGTAGGAGCATTTGTTCAAACACTTGTTCCCAATCATTGACCCATATAAACATGACAGCAAGTAAAATGCTGGGTCATTGGCTGATCACATCTTTTATGCAACATAAAAAATCATTTTTGTTGGCGGCACATCTCGGTGTAAACAGGGAATGCACTGCTGACAGAATGCAAACTGTATGGGACCGACACCGTCCCCACATTGGTCAATGTAACAGGACCTTCAAAAATAAAGTTGATCGTCTTGCTATACAGTTGACTGCACTTGTTACAAACAGAAATTTGGAAATGTGGCTTTGGTTTTTCTTCTCAAGTGACTCTCTAGTTGGGGGAGGTAAAAGTAATGCAGAGTTAGCAGTCATACACTTGACCTCCATGCCTGAGGGAGAGCAGAGGCCACACTACCACACATGTAGTTGCCAGTCTTCTATTTGCCACATAGTTTTGCTAACCATTTTGCACTGGTGTCCAGAAGCTTCAAGTGCTACTTCTACTCTAAAAAATAGTGTTATAACAGGAATATGGGATGAGCATGTCAATGAAATTTCATGATAGAAGATTTCAACTTACAATCCTCAGTGTTCCTCTAATATTCAATTAGGCAAAAATGTCTACCGAATCAGCGTGTTCCCTTTTGTATAGTTTGCGTTCCTTACTTCTTTCTAATTAGAAGTCCGTTGTAGTGTATGGCATTCATGTATATACTACATGGCTCTTTATATGCAAAATTTACAACCTTGCTGATCTGCTAATCTATTGCTTTACTAATTGTGATGCGCACCCCAGAGGTAGATAAAGCTCAGCTGGGGACACAGTTTTCAAAGAGTGATCATATGCTGAACGTACATGTTGCACAGGCCCTCCTGTTGATGTATAGACCTTTCTTTTTCAGATTTAGCAACTTCATTTAATCTATCTCAATGTTATATTGAGCTCTGCTTATAAATCAGAGATCAACTAAGAATTATTTTAAGATTTGGCATAGACTTTGACTAGTGGTGAGACCAGGAATCACTGTGTTATGGACCCTGTTGAAATGGTTGGAGAAGCATTGTACTAATTTTATCCTACCGTATATGCTCAATGTATTATCTTTTTATGGTACCAATAAAAATTATAATTAATAAAAACCGAATGATGTGGTAAACCCAATTATCAGTAGACTTGTAATGAAACATAATTCATATTTACTAGCCACCATATCGAACTAAGAAACATAATGTTGAGAATTTCAGCTGGACAAGAGCTTTCTGTAGTGAATAGACAAATTAATTATTAATGAAACATATTTCCAGTTTGTAGAATAACGTCTCTAAATCAATCACAGTTTACTGCAGATGATAAAAAGATTCACTATGGAGTTTATTTCTATGAACATCAAGCTTTTTCTTTTTTCAAAGAATGCTGCTACTGGTTGTAGAGCATAACTGCGTATTCTTTATCTGGGTTTTGATAGTTGATGGTGATGAGAGCTGAAGAAGGTCGATAGCAATTAATACGGTAAATAGATAACAGTGGAAAAAAAAAACCTATACGGTGACGTTAATGATGAAGCTCTAGTTAAAGGGGCTGTTCGGGACTTTAACTTCATGGTGTATCCTTAGGATAGGTCAACAATATGTGATCGGTTGGGGGTGCAACACCAGGCATCCCCGACAATCAGCTATTACCAGTGTTGGCAGCTGGAACTGCTCGGTTACAGCACAGCTCCGTCAACTGTATAGTGGCCGCATACTCCTATTCAAATCAATAGGATGTTGATGTGTAGTACCCAGCAGCAGCCACTATTCTGTCGAATGAGCTGTGCATCGGTGGGGATGCAATGTGTCGCATCCCCAGCGATCCCCAGCGATCAGACATTGATGACCTATCCTAAGTATAGGCCATCAATGTTAAAGTTTTGGACAACCCCTTTGAAGACATTTGTCATCATGAGATCTCTTTAAAATAAGAACATCAAGTCCTTATAAGATGAGGTTTTTTTTTACAGTGTCCATCACCAGGTCCAATGTGGCCAATTTTTGCTCTTATTTTATTCTCGCTGCTACACCTGAATATTCCATTTTTTTTTAAATCTTCTATATGGAATCAGAGATGTGGCTTCTTGCAAAGGCCATGAACATTTACACCCAATAAAATGGCCCATATTTACAGAACTGTAGAGTGGATTTAAAAAAAGAAAAACAGCGCAAAACTCAGGGGAGCAGCGAGAATAAAATAAGAGCAAAAACTGGTCACTTTTGACCTGATGACAGGTTTTCTTTGTCTAGTATAACCAACTAGACAACTTTTTACTTTCTACTTTCCCTTTCTAAGAATGTCTTTTGGTCTTGGCTGGTCCAAGATGCTCTGTGTCTAAGGTGGTTTACATATGGCTTGGGCTATCTGGAGATAAGCCCATCCGATTGCTCTTAGTCTACCTGTGAGACCAAGTGGCAACATCAATTTTTTTAGATACCGAAAGGTGTGAATGTACCGTCACATTAAGCGACGCTGCAGCGATATAGGCAACGATGCCGATTGCTGCAGCGTCGCTGTTTCGTCGCTGTGTGGTCGCTGGAGAGCTGTCACACAGACAGCTCTCCAGCGACCAACGATGCTGAAGTCCCCTGGTAACCAGGGTAAACATCGGGTTACTAAGCGCAGGGTCGCGCTTAGTAACCCGATGTTTACCCTGGTTACCATTGTAAATGTAAAAGAAACCAAACACTACATACTTACATTCCGGTGTCTGACGCGTCCCCCGGCCTCAGCTTCCCTGCACTGTGTCAGCGCTGGCCGGCCGTAAAGCAGAGCGGTGACGTCACCGCTGTGCTTTACAGCCAGCCGGCGCTCACAGTCAGTGCGGGAAGCTGACGGCGAGGGGACAGACACCGGAAGGTAAGTATGTACTGTTTTTTTTTTTTACATTTACAATGGTAACCAGTAGGGTTGAGCGAAACGGGTCGTTCATTTTCAAAAGTCGCCGACTTTTGGCAAAGTTGAGTTTCATGAAACCCGATCCGACCCCTGTGCGGGGTCGGCCATGCGGTACGCGACTTTCGCGCCAAAGTCGCGTTTCAATAACGCGAAAAGCGCCATTTCTCAGCCAATGAAGGTAAACGCAGAGTGTGGGCAGCGTGAGGACATAGGTCCTGGTCCCCACCATCTTAGAGAAGGGCATTGCAGTGATTGGCTTGCTGTCTGCGGCGTCACAGGGGCTATAAAGGGGCGTTCCCGCCGACCGCCATGTTACTGCTGCTGATCTGAGCTTAGGGAGAGGTTGCTGCCGCTTCGTCAGAAGCAGGGATAGAGTTAGGCAGGGTCCATTAACCACCAAACCGCTTGTGCTGTAGCGATTTCCACTGCCCAACACCACCTTCGGTGTGCAGGGACAGTGGAAGCTACATTTTTTTTTTTTCCCCTCAGCGCTGTAGCTCATTGGGCTGCCCTAGAAGGCTCCCTGATAGCTGCATTGCTGTGTGTACGCCGCTGTGCAAACCAACTGCTTTTTTCAAAGCACAAATCATCTTGTTCCTTCCTTTCTGCACAGCTATCTTTTTTGTTTGTACACACTTTTTATTTAATTTGTGCATCAGTCCACAAGTGGGAGATTAATATTGGCCTCTGGGCTTGTGTGCCAGTCCTGAGCGTGCCATCTCTCTCACAAATAGTGGGCCATAGAAAGCCTATTTATTTTTTTGCTTGATGTGGGTTCTAAAATCTACCTGAAAAAATCACTACATCAATCAGTGGGAGAAAAATATTGGCCTCAGGGCTTGTGTGCCACTCCTGACTCCTGTGTGCATCATCACTCACTCAGTGGGCCATAGAAAGCCCATTTTTTTTTTTTTGCTTTATTTGGGTTCTAAATTCTACCTGAAAAAATCAATAAATCAATCAGTGGGAGATTAATATTGGCCTTTGGGCTTGTGTGCCAGTCCTAAGCGTGCCATCTCTCTCTCTCAGATAATGGACCATAGAAAGCCTATTTATTATTTTTTTTATTGGGTTTATAAATTTTCCCTGGAACAAAAAAAAAAAAAGTGGGAGATTAATATTGGCCTCTGGGCTTGTGTGCCAGTCCTGAGCGTGCCATCTCTCTCACAAATAGTGGGCCATAGAAAGCCTATTTATTTTTTTGCTTGATTTGGGTTCTAAAATCTACCTGAAAAAATCACTACATCAATCAGTGGGAGAAAAATATTGGCCTCAGGGCTTGTGTGCCACTCCTGACTCCTGTGTGCATCATCACTCACTCAGTGGGCCATAGAAAGCCCTTTTTTTTTTTTTTGCTTTATTTGGGTTCTAAATTCTACCTGAAAAAATCAATAAATCAATCAGTGGGAGATTAATATTGGCGTTTGGGCTTGTGTGCCAGTCCTAAGCGTGCCATCTCTCTCTCTCAGATAGTGGGCCATAGAAAGCCTATTTATTATTTTTTTTATTGGGTTTATAAATTTTCCCTGGAACAAAAAAAAAAAGTGGGAGATTAATATTGGCCTCTGGGCTTGTGTGCCAGTCCTGAGCGTGCCATCTCTCTCACAAATAGTGGGCCATAGAAAGCCTATTTATTTATTTTTTTTTGCTTTTATAAATTCTCCCTGAAAAAAAAAAGGGAGATTAATATTGGCCTTTGGGTTTGTGTGCCAGTCCTAAGCGTGCCATCTCTCTCTCTCTCTCAGATAGTGGGCCATAGAAAGCCTATTTATTATTGTTTTTATTGGGTTTATAAATTTTCCCTGGAACAAAAAAAAAACAGTGGGAGATAAATATTGGCCTCTGGGCTTGTGTGCCACTCCTGACTCCTGTGTGCGTCATCTCTCACTCAGTGGGCCATAGAAAGCCTTTTTTTGTTTTATTTGTTTTCTAAATTCTCCCTGAAAAAATCATTTTATTTTATTTGGTTTCTAAATTCTTCCTGAAAAAATCATTTTATTCTATTATTTTTTTTTCCTAAAGTCTCCCTGAAAAAAAACAAAAAACAAATCAGTGGGAGATTAATATTGCCCTTTCTGCTTGTGTGCCAGTCTTGACTCCTGGGTGTGCCATCTCTCTCTCTCTCTCTCCAATTGTGGGCCATAGAAAGCCTATTATTTTTTTAGCTTGATTTGGGTTCCAAAATCTACCTGAAAAAATCACTACATCAATCAGTGGGAGATAAATATTGGCCTCTGGGCTTGTGTGCCACTCCTGACTCCTGTGTGCGTCATCTCTCACTCAGTGGGCCATAGAAAGCCTTTTTTTGTTTTATTTGTTTTCTAAATTCTCCCTGAAAAAATCATTTTATTTTATTTGGTTTCTAAATTCTTCCTGAAAAAATCATTTTATTCTATTTTTTTTTTTTCCTAAAGTCTCCCTGAAAAAAAAAAAAAAAAAAATCAGTGGGAGATTAATATTGCCCTTTCTGCTTGTGTGCCAGTCTTGACTCCTGGGTGTGCCATCTCTCTCTCTCTCTCCAATTGTGGGCCATAGAAAGCCTATTATTTTTTTAGCTTGATTTGGGTTCCAAAATCTACCTGAAAAAATCACTACATCAATCAGTGGGAGATAAATATTGGCCTCTGGGCTTGTGTGCCACTCCTGACTCCTGTGTGCGTCATCTCTCACTCAGTGGGCCATAGAAAGCCTTTTTTTGTTTTATTTGTTTTCTAAATTCTCCCTGAAAAAATCATTTTATTTTATTTGGTTTATAAATTCTTCCTGAAAAAATCATTTTATTCTATTATTTTTTTTCCTAAAATCTCCCTGAATAAAAAAAAAAAAAAAAACAGTGGGAGATTAATATTGCCCTTTCTGCTTGTGTGCCAGTCTTGACTCCTGGGTGTGCCATCTCTCTCTCTCTCTCTCCAATTGTGGGCCATAGAAAGCCTATTATTTTTTTAGCTTGATTTGGGTTCCAAAATCTACCTGAAAAAATCACTACATCAATCAGTGGGAGATAAATATTGGCCTCTGGGCTTGTGTGCCACTCCTGACTCCTGTGTGCGTCATCTCTCACTCAGTGGGCCATAGAAAGCCTTTTTTTGTTTTATTTGTTTTCTAAATTCTCCCTGAAAAAATCATTTTATTTTATTTGGTTTCCAAATTCTTCCTGAAAAAATCATTTTATTCTATTTTTTTTTTTTCCTAAAGTCTCCCTGAAAAAAAAAAAAAAAAAAAATCAGTGGGAGATTAATATTGCCCTTTCTGCTTGTGTGCCAGTCTTGACTCCTGGGTGTGCCATCTCTCTCTCTCTCTCCAATTGTGGGCCATAGAAAGCCTATTATTTTTTTAGCTTGATTTGGGTTCCAAAATCTACCTGAAAAAATCACTACATCAATCAGTGGGAGATAAATATTGGCCTCTGGGCTTGTGTGCCACTCCTGACTCCTGTGTGCGTCATCTCTCACTCAGTGGGCCATAGAAAGCCTTTTTTTGTTTTATTTGTTTTCTAAATTCTCCCTGAAAAAATCATTTTATTTTATTTGGTTTATAAATTCTTCCTGAAAAAATCATTTTATTCTATTATTTTTTTTCCTAAAATCTCCCTGAATAAAAAAAAAAAAAAAAACAGTGGGAGATTAATATTGCCCTTTCTGCTTGTGTGCCAGTCTTGACTCCTGGGTGTGCCATCTCTCTCTCTCTCTCTCCAATTGTGGGCCATAGAAAGCCTATTATTTTTTTAGCTTGATTTGGGTTCCAAAATCTACCTGAAAAAATCACTACATCAATCAGTGGGAGATAAATATTGGCCTCTGGGCTTGTGTGCCACTCCTGACTCCTGTGTGCGTCATCTCTCACTCAGTGGGCCATAGAAAGCCTTTTTTTGTTTTATTTGTTTTCTAAATTCTCCCTGAAAAAATCATTTTATTTTATTTGGTTTCTAAATTCTTCCTGAAAAAATCATTTTATTCTATTATTTTTTTTTCCTAAAGTCTCCCTGAAAAAAAAAAAAAAAAAAAATCAGTGGGAGATTAATATTGCCCTTTCTGCTTGTGTGCCAGTCTTGACTCCTGGGTGTGCCATCTCTCTCTCTCTCTCCAATTGTGGGCCATAGAAAGCCTATTATTTTTTTAGCTTGATTTGGGTTCCAAAATCTACCTGAAAAAATCACTACATCAATCAGTGGGAGATAAATATTGGCCTCTGGGCTTGTGTGCCACTCCTGACTCCTGTGTGCGTCATCTCTCACTCAGTGGGCCATAGAAAGCCTTTTTTTGTTTTATTTGTTTTCTAAATTCTCCCTGAAAAAATCATTTTATTTTATTTGGTTTATAAATTCTTCCTGAAAAAATCATTTTATTCTATTATTTTTTTTCCTAAAATCTCCCTGAATAAAAAAAAAAAAAAAAACAGTGGGAGATTAATATTGCCCTTTCTGCTTGTGTGCCAGTCTTGACTCCTGGGTGTGCCATCTCTCTCTCTCTCTCTCCAATTGTGGGCCATAGAAAGCCTATTATTTTTTTAGCTTGATTTGGGTTCCAAAATCTACCTGAAAAAATCACTACATCAATCAGTGGGAGATAAATATTGGCCTCTGGGCTTGTGTGCCACTCCTGACTCCTGTGTGCGTCATCTCTCACTCAGTGGGCCATAGAAAGCCTTTTTTTGTTTTATTTGTTTTCTAAATTCTCCCTGAAAAAATCATTTTATTTTATTTGGTTTCTAAATTCTTCCTGAAAAAATCATTTTATTCTATTATTTTTTTTTCCTAAAGTCTCCCTGAAAAAAAAAAAAAAAACAAATCAGTGGGAGATTAATATTTACATTTGTGCTTCAGTGACAGTGCTTCAGTGACAGTCCTGCGTGTGTGGCATCTCTCTCATTTGTTGCCACCAACAACAGAGTGTGTAACATTGTGCCTGATTTTCGTTGTGGTCTCACTCACCTGTAAAGGGGTAGCTAAATCATACTGAAGTTATAGCTCACCGTGTAATTTGTGTGACAGCAACAAATACCGTTAGTTTGTTTACGTTTTTAAAACAATGAGGAAGTCTGGTGGAAGAGGTCGTGGCCGGGGGCGTTCATTGTCAGCTGGTAATGAGGGTAGTGGTAGTGGTGGAGCATCAGCTGGTCGTGGGAAAAAAAATATTGCACCTAAGTCTGGAGCTGTGGAGCCAGGTTCGTCGTCTGGCTACACAAGGCCTCGAACGCTCCCTCTTCTGGGAGTAGGAAAACCGCTTTTAAAGCCGGAGCAGCAAGAGCAAGTTTTGGCTTATCTTGCTGACTCAGCCTCTAGCTCTTTTGCCTCCTCTCGTGAAACTGGTAAATGTCAAAGCAGCGTGTCGTTAGTGGATGTTCACGGTCAGGGACAAGTCGCTTCCTTGTCCTCTTCAGCAAAAACAACAACAGAGAAGAATGCAGCAGGTGACACAACGGGTTACTCCATGGAGCTCTTTACACATACCGTCCCTGGCTTAGAAAGTGAAGCAGTTAACAGTCCATGCCCATTACAAGTTGAATCTGACATGGAGTGCACTGATGCACAGCCACAGCCAGACTACTATGCTGGTCCTTTGACTCAGACCACAACATTGCCCTCGCAGGGTGCTGATCAAGAATCAGACCCTGATGAGACTATGTTGCCCCATCACGAATGCAATACCACCGACCGACACGGTGACGAAGTTGCACACGAGCTACAAGAAGAGGTAATAGATGACCCAGTTCTTGACCCCGATTGGCAGCCATTGGGGGAACAGGGTGCAGGCGGCAGCAGTTCTGAAGCGGAGGAGGAGGGGCCGCAGCAGGCATCAACATCGCAACAGGTTCCATCTGCCGGGCCCGTATCTTGCCCAAAACGCGTGGCAAAGCCAAAACCTGTTGGAGGACAGCGTGGCCATCCGGTTAAAGCTCAGTCTGCAATGCCTGAAAAGGTATCCGATGCTAGAAAGAGTGCAGTCTGGCATTTTTTTAAACAACATCCAATTGATCAGCGCAAAGTCATCTGTCAAAAATGTTCAACTACCTTAAGCAGAGGACAGAATCTGAAAAGTCTCAATACAAGTTGCATGCATAGATATTTAACCACCATGCATTTGCAAGCCTGGACTAACTACCAAACGTCCCTTAAGGTTGTAGCACCCTCGGCCAATGAAGCTAGTCAGCAACGCAACATCCCTTCCGGCAGTGTAGGGCCACCATTTTCCGCACCACCTGCAGTATCTGTGCAGGTTTCTTTGCCAGGCCAAAGCAGTCAGGGTCAGGGAATCACCAGTTTCGTAGTAGGAAACACTGCATCTAGGGCACCGGCGGCAACAATACCATCTCCCACCGTCTCTCAGTCTGCCATGTCCACCGGCACCCTCGCTAGTTCCACGATCTCCAGCTCTCCAGTCCAGCTCACCCTACATGAGACTATGGTTAGAAAAAGGAAGTACTTAGCCTCGCATCCATGTACACAGGGTTTGAACGCCCACATAGCTAGACTAATCTCGTTAGAGATGATGCCCTACCGGTTAGTTGAAAGCGAAGCTTTCAAAGCCCTGATGGACTACGCTGTACCACGCTACGAGCTACCCAGTCGACACTTTTTTTCCAGAAAAGCCATCCCAGCCCTCCACCAGCATGTTAAAGAGCGCATCGTCCATGCACTCAGGCAATCTGTGAGCACAATGGTGCACCTGACAACAGATGCATGGACCAGTAGGCATGGCCAGGGACGTTACGTGTCCATCACGGCACACTGGGTAAATGTGGTGGATGCAGGGTCCACAGGGGACAGCAAGTTTGGGACAGTTCTGCCTAGCCCACGGTCTAGGAAACAGTTGTCTGTAGCCGTTCGCACCCCCTCCTCCTCCTCTTCGTCCTCCTGCAGAAGCGAGAGCTCGTCCACAGACCGCAGTCGCACAACCTATCCATCCGCAGCTGCCACTGTTGCACACCAGGTCTCCCATTATGGGGCAGCTACTGGCAAACGTCAGCAGGCTGTATTGGCTATGAAGTGTTTGGGCGACAACAGACACACCGCTGAAGTTCTGTCCGAGTTCTTGCAGAAAGAAACGCAGTCGTGGCTGGGCACTGTAGATCTTGAGGCAGGCAAGGTAGTGAGTGATAACGGAAGGAATTTCATGGCTGCCATCTTCCTTTCCCAACTGAAACACATTCCTTGCCTGGCTCACACCTTAAACCTGGTGGTGCAGTGCTTCCTGAAAAGTTATCCGGGGTTATCCGACCTGCTCCTCAAAGTGCGTGGACTTTGCTCACATATCCGCCGTTCGCCCGTACACTCCAGCCGTATGCAGACCTATCAGCGTTCTTTGAACCTTCCCCAGCATCGCCTAATCATAGACGTTGCAACAAGGTGGAACTCAACAATGCACATGCTTCAGAGACTGTGCGAACAGAGGCGGGCTGTTATGTTTTTGTGGGAGGATACACATACACGGGCAGGCAGTAGGATGGCAGACATGCAGTTGTCAGGTGTGCAGTGGTCGAAGATTCAAGACATGTGTCAAGTCCTTCAGTGTTTTGAGGAATGCACACGGCTGGTTAGTGCAGACAACGCCATAATAAGCATGAGCATCCCCCTAATGCGTCTGCTGATGCAAAGTTTGACGCACATAAAGGATCAGGCGTCTGCAGCTGAGGAAGAGGAAAGCCTTGATGACAGTCAGCCATTGTCTGGCCAGGGCAGTGTACAGGACGAGTTAGCGGGCGAAGAGGAGGAGGAGGACGAGGAGGATGATGGGGATGATTATATTTTTAATGAGGAAGCTTTTCCGGGGCCACTGGAAATTGGTGGCGCGGCAAGGCCGGGTTCTGGTTTTTGGAGGGACACAAGTGACGTGGATTTGCCTGAAACTGCCCCTCAACCAAGCACAACCGCAGATTTGAGAACTGGAACTTTGGCCCACATGGCGGATTATGCCTTACGTATCCTCAAAAGGGACACACGCATAACTAAAATGATGAACGATGACGATTACTGGTTGGCCTGCCTCCTTGATCCTCGCTATAAAGGCAAATTGCAAAATATAATGCCACATGAGAACTTGGAACTAATATTAGCAACCAAACAATCAACTCTTGTTGACCGTTTGCTTCTGGCATTCCCTGCACACAGCGCCCGTGATCGTTCTCACACGAGCTGCAGGGGCCAGCAGACCAGAGGAGTTAGAGGGGCAGAAATCAGAAGTGGCGTTGGCCAGAGGGGTTTTCTGACCAGGTTGTGGAGTGATTTTGCTATGACCGCAGACAGGACAGGTACTGCAGCATCAATTCAAAGTGACAGGAGACAACATTTGTCCAGTATGGTTACAAACTATTTTTCATCCCTTATCGATGTTCTCCCTCAACCGTCATTCCCATTTGATTACTGGGCATCAAAATTAGACACCTGGCCAGAATTGTCAGAATATGCATTGCAGGAGCTTGCTTGCCCGGCAGCTAGTGTCCTATCAGAAAGAGTATTCAGTGCTGCAGGTTCAATACTAACAGAAAAAAGGACTCGTCTGGCTACCCAAAATGTAGATGATCTAACCTTCATTAAAATGAACCACAACTGGATTTCGAAATCTTTTGCCCCACCTTGCCCGGCTGACACCTAGCTTTCCTATGTAAAGGTCTTGCCTGTGGACTATTCTGAACGACTTTTCTAATCTCGTAATTTGCAGCACCTGATTGTCCAGCATCCGACATGTTAACACCTCCCTAAATGGCCAAAGTCCCCACACGGGGCCGTGGTATCGCCACTTGGCGCCAGCACCCGTGAGAGTACTGTTTGTCTGAAGAGGTGGGTGTGCCTGCTTTTGGTCGACGGCACTGCCACTAGGTCCCTCATAGTACAATAAAGTGTCTGGCGGTGGTGGTGCGCACCCAACGTCAGACACACCGTTGTAATATGAGGGGCCCTGGGCCTGTACCGCCGGCCACAAGACAGTCCCCCCCCCAGGTCAAACAGTGCTCTACGACTTGCAAAATTTTCTCTCACAGCTCCACCAATGTTTAGTCTATGCGCTGACATCCTTCAATGCCTGGCACTGTCAATACCATTGTATTGACATTTTTCTTATGTTACGCCTTCGAAGCCTGTCTGCGGTCACTCCTTCCACTAGGCCTCCACTGACCTGTCTACTGCTGCCCGTGTTCCCCTGGAACCAATTTTAAATTGCCTACAGCCAGCCCAATTTATTATGTTAGGGCTTCGAAGCCTGTCTGCGGTCCCTCCTTCCACTAGGCCTCCACTGACCTGTCTACTGCCGCCCGTGTTCCCCTGGAACCAATTTTAAATTGCCTACAGCCAGCCCAATTTATTATGTTAGGGCTTCGAAGCCTGTCTGCGGTCCCTCCTTCCACTAGGCCTCCACTGACCTGTCTACTGCTGCCCGTGTTCCCCTGGAACCAATTTTAAATTGCCTACAGCCAGCCCAATTTATTATGTTAGGGCTTCGAAGCCTGTCTGCGGTCCCTCCTTCCACTAGGCCTCCACTGACCTGTCTACTGCCGCCCGTGTTCCCCTGGAACCAATTTTAAATTGCCTACAGCCAGCCCAATTTATTATGTTAGGGCTTCGAAGCCTGTCTGCGGTCCCTCCTTCCACTAGGCCTCCACTGACCTGTCTACTGCTGCCCGTGTTCCCCTGGAACCAATTTTAAATTGCCTACAGCCAGCCCAATTTATTATGTTAGGGCTTCGAAGCCTGTCTGCGGTCCCTCCTTCCACTAGGCCTCCACTGACCTGTCTACTGCCGCCCGTGTTCCCCTGGAACCAATTTTAAATTGCCTACAGCCCAATTTTTGTTATGTTAGGCCTTCGAAGCCTGTCTGCGGCCCGTTCTTTCCACTACTACTACACTGACCTGGCTACTGCCGCCCGTGTTCCCCTGGAACCAATTTTAAATTGCCTACAGCCAGCCCAATTTATTATGTTAGGGCTTCGAAGCCTGTCTGCGGTCCCTCCTTCCACTAGGCCTCCACTGACCTGTCTACTGCCGCCCGTGTTCCCCTGGAACCAATTTTAAATTGCCTACAGCCAGCCCAATTTATTATGTTAGGGCTTCGAAGCCTGTCTGCGGTCCCTCCTTCCACTAGGCCTCCACTGACCTGTCTACTGCCGCCCGTGTTCCCCTGGAACCAATTTTAAATTGCCTACAGCCAGCCCAATTTATTATGTTAGGGCTTCGAAGCCTGTCTGCGGTCCCTCCTTCCACTAGGCCTCCACTGACCTGTCTACTGCTGCCCGTGTTCCCCTGGAACCAATTTTAAATTGCCTACAGCCAGCCCAATTTATTATGTTAGGGCTTCGAAGCCTGTCTGCGGTCCCTCCTTCCACTAGGCCTCCACTGACCTGTCTACTGCCGCCCGTGTTCCCCTGGAACCAATTTTAAATTGCCTACAGCCCAATTTTTGTTATGTTAAGCCTTCGAAGCCTGTCTGCGGCCCGTTCTTTCCACTACTACTACACTGACCTGGCTACTGCCGCCCGTGTTCCCCTGGAACCAATTTTAAATTGCCTACAGCCAGCCCAATTTATTATGTTAGGGCTTCGAAGCCTGTCTGCGGTCCCTCCTTCCACTAGGCCTCCACTGACCTGTCTACTGCCGCCCGTGTTCCCCTGGAACCAATTTTAAATTGCCTACAGCCAGCCCAATTTATTATGTTAGGGCTTCGAAGCCTGTCTGCGGTCCCTCCTTCCACTAGGCCTCCACTGACCTGTCTACTGCTGCCCGTGTTCCCCTGGAACCAATTTTAAATTGCCTACAGCCAGCCCAATTTATTATGTTAGGGCTTCGAAGCCTGTCTGCGGTCCCTCCTTCCACTAGGCCTCCACTGACCTGTCTACTGCCGCCCGTGTTCCCCTGGAACCAATTTTAAATTGCCTACAGCCCAATTTTTGTTATGTTAGGCCTTCGAAGCCTGTCTGCGGCCCGTTCTTTCCACTACTACTACACTGACCTGGCTACTGCCGCCCGTGTTCCCCTGGAACCAATTTTAAATTGCCTACAGCCAGCCCAATTTATTATGTTAGGGCTTCGAAGCCTGTCTGCGGTCCCTCCTTCCACTAGGCCTCCACTGACCTGTCTACTGCCGCCCGTGTTCCCCTGGAACCAATTTTAAATTGCCTACAGCCAGCCCAATTTATTATGTTAGGGCTTCGAAGCCTGTCTGCGGTCCCTCCTTCCACTAGGCCTCCACTGACCTGTCTACTGCTGCCCGTGTTCCCCTGGAACCAATTTTAAATTGCCTACAGCCAGCCCAATTTATTATGTTAGGGCTTCGAAGCCTGTCTGCGGTCCCTCCTTCCACTAGGCCTCCACTGACCTGTCTACTGCCGCCCGTGTTCCCCTGGAACCAATTTTAAATTGCCTACAGCCCAATTTTTGTTATGTTAGGCCTTCGAAGCCTGTCTGCGGCCCGTTCTTTCCACTACTACTACTACACTGACCTGGCTACTGCCGCCCGTGTTCCCCTGGAACCAATTTTAAATTGCCTACAGCCAGCCCAATTTATTATGTTAGGGCTTCGAAGCCTGTCTGCGGTCCCTCCTTCCACTAGGCCTCCACTGACCTGTCTACTGCCGCCCGTGTTCCCCTGGAACCAATTTTAAATTGCCTACAGCCAACCCAATTTATTATGTTAGGGCTTCGAAGCCTGTCTGCGGTCCCTCCTTCCACTAGGCCTCCACTGACCTGTCTACTGCTGCCCGTGTACCCCTTGAACCAACATCAGAAAATATAAAAATAAGTATTTTGCTTATAAAAAAGAAAATACTGGAGAGATATCAAATGCAGACATTTTAACATTAAAAACAAACACATACAACAAAAATCTGGTACAGTACTAAAAATGGCCACCAGCTACAATAACTTTCTCCTGCAAGTAGTTAACTGAAAGTTTTTTTCAATTTAAAACACAGATATGGCATCCACCGAGTGTTGTCCTGTCGCATCTTCTTTATATTATTGCCAAGAAGATGCAAAACAATGAAAATAATAAAATCATTATTTACCAAAAAAATAGAGTAAGTCAAAACCACATTGCAAATAAACATTCATTACAAATAAAGAAGCAGGGCGCGTCCGAGGGTGAGTATATACCTAATAAGAATATAATCACCCTCGGACGCGCCCTGCTTCTTTCCGACAGCCTTCCTTCCTAAGAATCAGCCCTTCCGTGGTGTAGAGAGAGGGTTTGTTACACTCCAAGGTGTTCCCCAGGTTGCCTTTCCTGAGCTTCGATCTTCATGCTCTCGTTTAGTAGTTGTCGGAAAGTAGGCTGCATTAGGCCTACAAATTGGGTATGGGGTGGAGAGAGATGGTGTGTTACACTCCAAGGTGTTCCCCAGGTTTCCTTGCCATTGCTTCGGTCTTCCGACTCTCGTTTAGTAGTTGTAGAAAACTACACTGCATTAGGCCTACAAAATGGGTATCGGGTGGAGAGAGATGGTGTGTTACACTCCAAGGTGTTCCCCAGGTTTCCTTGCCATTGCTTCGGTCTTCCGACTCTCGTTTAGTAGTTGTAGAAAACTACACTGCATTAGGCCTACAAAATGGGTATGGGGTGTAGAGAGATGGTGTGTTCCACTCCAAGGTGTTCCCCAGGTTTCCTCGCCAATGCTTCGATCTTCATGCTCTCGTTTAGTAGTTGTTGGAAACTACGCTGAATTAGGCCTACAAATTGGGTATGGGGTGTAGAGAGATGGTGTGTTCCACTCCAAGGTGTTCTCCAGGTTGCCTTTCCTGAGCTTCGATCTTCCAGCTCTCGTTTAGTAGTTGTTGGAAACTACACTGCATTAGGCCTACAAATTGGGTATGGGGTGTAGAGAGATGGTGTGTTCCACTCCAAGGTGTTCTCCAGGTTGCCTTTCCTGAGCTTCGATCTTCCGGCTCTCGTTTAGTAGTTCTTGGAAACTACACTGCATTAGGCCTACAAATTGGGTATGGGGTGTAGAGAGATGGTGTGTTCCACTCCAAGGTGTTCCCCAGGTTTCCTCGCCAATGCTTCGATCTTCATGCTCTCGTTTAGTAGTTGTTGGAAACTACGCTGCATTAGGCCTACAAATTGGGTATGGGGTGTAGAGAGATGGTGTGTTCCACTCCAAGGTGTTCTCCAGGTTGCCTTTCCTGAGCTTCGATCTTCCGGCTCTCGTTTAGTAGTTGTTGGAAACTACACTGCATTAGGCCTACAAATTGGGTATGGGGTGTAGAGAGATGGTGTGTTCCACTCCAAGGTGTTCTCCAGGTTGCCTTTCCTGAGCTTCGATCTTCCGGCTCTCGTTTAGTAGTTGTTGGAAACTACACTGCATTAGGCCTACAAATTGGGTATGGGGTGTAGAGAGAGGGTGTGTTCCACTCCAAGGTGTTCTCCAGGTTGCCTTTCCTGAGCTTCGATCTTCCGGCTCTCGTTTAGTAGTTCTTGGAAACTACACTGCATTAGGCCTACAAATTGGGTATGGGGTGTAGAGAGATGGTGTGTTCCACTCCTAGGTGTTCTCCAGGTTGCCTTTCCTGAGCTTCGATCTTCCGGCTCTCGTTTAGTAGTTCTTGGAAACTACACTGCATTAGGCCTACAAATTGGGTATGGGGTGTAGAGAGATGGTGTGTTCCACTCCAAGGTGTTCCCCAGGTTTCCTCGCCAATGCTTCGATCTTCATGCTCTCGTTTAGTAGTTGTTGGAAACTACGCTGCATTAGGCCTACAAATTGGGTATGGGGTGTAGAGAGATGGTGTGTTCCACTCCAAGGTGTTCTCCAGGTTGCCTTTCCTGAGCTTCGATCTTCCGGCTCTCGTTTAGTAGTTCTTGGAAACTACACTGCATTAGGCCTACAAATTGGGTATGGGGTGTAGAGAGATGGTGTGTTCCACTCCAAGGTGTTCCCCAGGTTTCCTCGCCAATGCTTCGATCTTCATGCTCTCGTTTAGTAGTTGTTGGAAACTACGCTGCATTAGGCCTACAAATTGGGTATGGGGTGTAGAGAGATGGTGTGTTCCACTCCAAGGTGTTCTCCAGGTTGCCTTTCCTGAGCTTCGATCTTCCGGCTCTCGTTTAGTAGTTCTTGGAAACTACATTGCATTAGGCCTACAAATTGGGTATGGGGTGTAGAGAGATGGTGTGTTCCACTCCAAGGTGTTCCCCAGGTTTCCTCGCCAATGCTTCGATCTTCATGCTCTCGTTTAGTAGTTGTTGGAAACTACGCTGCATTAGGCCTACAAATTGGGTATGGGATGTAGAGAGATGGTGTGTTCCACTCCAAGGTGTTCTCCAGGTTGCCTTTCCTGAGCTTCGATCTTCCGGCTCTCGTTTAGTAGTTCTTGGAAACTACACTGCATTAGGCCTACAAATTGGGTATGGGGTGTAGAGAGATGGTGTGTTCCACTCCAAGGTGTTCCCCAGGTTTCCTCGCCAATGCTTCGATCTTCATGCTCTCGTTTAGTAGTTGTTGGAAACTACGCTGCATTAGGCCTACAAATTGGGTATGGGGTGTAGAGAGATGGTGTGTTCCACTCCAAGGTGTTCTCCAGGTTGCCTTTCCTGAGCTTCGATCTTCCGGCTCTCGTTTAGTAGTTCTTGGAAACTACACTGCATTAGGCCTACAAATTGGGTATGGGGTGTAGAGAGATGGTGTGTTCCACTCCAAGGTGTTCCCCAGGTTTCCTCGCCAATGCTTCGATCTTCATGCTCTCGTTTAGTAGTTGTTGGAAACTACGCTGCATTAGGCCTACAAATTGGGTATGGGGTGTAGAGAGATGGTGTGTTCCACTCCAAGGTGTTCTCCAGGTTGCCTTTCCTGAGCTTCGATCTTCCGGCTCTCGTTTAGTAGTTCTTGGAAACTACACTGCATTAGGCCTACAAATTGGGTATGGGGTGTAGAGAGATGGTGTGTTACACTACAAGGTGTTGTCCAGGTTGCCTTTCCTGAGCTTCTATCTTCAGGCTCTCATTAAATTATGGTTAAATGGAACAACTGCATTTGGCGTACTAGTTGGGTTGGGGCCTACTATCGGTGTCTGCCACTCCTTGCTGTTCTCCTGGTTTCCTGTCCTGAAATTCCATTTTCAGGCTCTCGTTAAGTAGTTGTTAATGTTAGACTGCATTTGGCCTACTAGTTGGGTTGGGGCCTACTATCGGTGTCTGCCACTCCTTGCTGTTCTCCTCCACTGAACAAAGCTGTGCCGCCTGTTTACTACGGTTGCCAATTTTGAACTGCATTTCGACTACTTACTGATTTGGGCCTACTCTCTGTGTCAGCCTCTCATTCCAGTTGTCCTCCACTGCAATGCCCCCTGGTTATTCCTGTGTTACCAATTTTGAACTGCATTTAGCCAACTTTATTCTTTGGGCCTATATCTGTGTTTCCTCCTCATCCTGCCCATTGCCCAGCCAGTGATAGATGAGTCTGCTGGTACATTGACCCATAACGCAACATTCCCCGTGCACGCTACACAACAACATTGTGACCCTGCTGAAAGTCAGGTTGCTCTTCCCGCATACCATACCACCTTACACGGGGACAAAGACGAAGGTGCAGATGAAAGTGCAGGTTCCTTCATCAGGTGGGGGGAGGAATACTAGTTGGCGACGTCACTGGCACAGGGCCTGTCATAGTACGCAAAAGTGTTGCTGCCGGTGGGAGGCGCCCCCGCCGTGCAAACACACCGCTGTACTTTGAGGGGCCCTGTGCCAGTGCCAATGCCAACGAGTGGGCCCCCCCTGCTTGCTCAGGTTCACAGCACTTGCAAAGTTGAAATACTTACCTCTCCCTGCTCCACTGCCGTGACGTGGTCCAGATTTCCTGGGCCCACTAATTACTTGAACCAGCCCTACCCACCACAACTTTAGCCAAATGACCCCCAATTTCAAATGTCTTCCAATTATTATAAGGTAAATTACGCTTGACAAGCTTCATTAAGAAGAATGGATGGTTTTGACATTAAAATGGGCACTCTAGGTGTTTTCCTGGCCCCCACTCACTGCCGACTATGCTGCCCCATTGACTTGCATTGGGTTTCGTGTTTCGGTCGATCCCGACTTTACGTCATAATCGGCCGATTTCACTCGACCCGACTTTTGAGATAGTCGGGTTTCGCGAAACCCGGCTCGACTCTAAAAAGGTCAAGGTCGCTCAACTCTAGTAACCAGGGTAAACATCGGGTTACTAAGCGCGGCCCTGCGCTTAGTAACCCGATGTTTACCCTGGTTACCAGTGAAGACATCGCTGAATTGGCATCACGCACGCTGATTCAGCGATGTCTGCAGGAGATCCAGCGACGAAATAAAGTTCTGGCCTTTCTGCTCCGACCAACAATGTTGCAGCAGGATCCAGATCGCTGCTGCGTGTCAAACACAACAATATCGCTATCCAGGATGCTGCAACGTCACGGATTGCTAGCGATATCATTGTTAAGTTGTTCAGTGTGAAGGTACCTTAAGTTAGAAGATCTATCTCAGAACTACATAGTAGCTGAGAGGGAAGAGACATGATTATAGCTTATACCATAGTCAAACCCCAAACCAGGACTCATTTGGATTATTTAGCCAGTGCAGTTCCACCCATTCACATCTTGAGATTGTTCAGAATGTTGTTGCTATGCCATTTTTGCTTTTTTTTTGCTTTTAAAAAAGGTATTGTGAAAATTGTTGACGGAAGCTTCATCATCCATTCCTAAAGAAGCCTACCATAGGAATGTTTTAAGATGAATCTAACTCAGAGAACAGATAGTCCTAATGAGGCATTTTGTAGCAGTTAATATATGGAGTATTGTGGAGGAAACCATTATAATATGTGGCATTTGTACTACATTGGGTACTACAGTGGGTACAGAAAGTATTCAGTGCCCTTTAAATTTTTTACTCTTTGTTTCATTGCAGCCATTTGGTAAATTCAAAAAAAGTTTATTTTTTTCGCATTAATGTAAACTCTGCACCCCATCTTGACTGAAAAAAAGCAGAAATGTAGAAAATTTTGAAAATTTATTAAAAAAGAAAAACCCGAAATATCACATGGTCATAAGTATTCAGACCCTTTGCTCAGTATTGAGTAGAAGCACCCTTGTGAGTTAGTACAGCCATGAGTCTTCTTGGGAATGATGCAACAAGTTTTTCACACCTGGATTTGGGGATCCTCTGCCATTCTTCCTTGCAGATCCTCTCCAGTTCCGTCAGGTTGGATGGTGAACGTTGGTGGACAGCCATTTTCAGGTTTCTCCAGAGATGCTCAATTGGGTTTAGGTCAGGCTCTGGCTGGGCCAATCAAGAATGATCACAGAGTTGTTTTGAAGTTGCTCCTTTGTTATTTTAGCTGTGTGCTTAGGATCATTGTCTTGTTGTAAGGTGAACCTTCGGCCAAGTCTGAGGTCCAGAGCACTCTGGAAGAGGTTTTCATCCAGGATATCTCTGTACTTGGCCACATTCATGTTTTCTTCAATGGCAACCAGTCATCTTGTCCCTGCAGCTGAAAAACACCCCCATCGCATGATGCTGCCACCACAATGGTTCACTGTTGGGAGTGTATTGGGCGGGTGATGAGCAGTGCCTGGTTTTCTCCACACATATGGCTTAGAATTATCACCAAAAAGGTCTATCTTGGTCTCATCAAACCAGAGAATCTTATTTCTCATAGTCTGGGAGTCCTTCATGTGTTTTTAGCAAGCTCTATGCAAGCTTTCAAATGTCTTGCACTGAGGAGAGGCTTCCATCAGACCACTCTGCCATAAAGGCTCGAGGAGGGCTGCAGTGGTAGTTGACTTTGTGGAACTTTCTCCCATCTCCCTACTGCATCTCTGGAGCTCAGCCACAGTGATCTTTGGGTTCTTCTTTACCTCTCTCAGGATTAAGGATTATGGAGGCCGCTGTGCTCTTAGGAAACTTGAATACTGCAGAAATTCTATTGTAACCTTGGTCAGATTTGTGCCTTGCCACAATTTTGTCTCTGAGCTCCTTGGCCAGTTCCTTTGACCTCATGATTCTCATTTGGACTGACATGCACTGTGGCCAAATATAAATTTCACCGCACTCTCAAAGGGAATATAATGCCAAATTTTTAACAAATTTATTAAATGTGTTCAGGGAGCATAACAGAATATTTCAAAAAAGCGATAAGAGACGTTTCGGCTCCACCAGAGCCTTCATCATACTCGCTGTAGACGATAAAGAAAATAAAGAAAATAACCAAAATAAGAAAGAAACAAAATGTAACACAAAACAATCAATGCATGGTAGATCCTTATATCCATAAGAGTCCCCAGAGGTCCAGGTCATCCTAATTGGAAATAGATCAATGAGCATATGTACAACTATTTACAAATATATACAAATATATGCACACATCGAGGGACTCCCTATACAGTACATTAGGGACTGGTATAATTAAAATAATAACAACATATTGTTACCTTGTTTGGAGAGTTTAGTGCGTATAGGGAGAATAGGGATAGGGATCCCAGTGATGCTGCAGAGAATAGGAGAAGTACATTAGTACGTATGTACTGAAGAGAGGAGCCAGGGAAGAGAGGAGGTTAAGTAGGGGGTAGATACCTATATTTACGTAATGCCCAGGCGTATCTGCGCAATGTAGGGACAACTTTGGATCTGTAATGGCAGACATGTTCAATGTAAGTGAATATATAAAAAGAAGAAAGTGCTGGGTTGGTGGAAGTATAAAGTCGCCATGGTATTTACCTTAATGGAGGAAGGAGGTAGCGGCGCTCCCGTGCCTAGCTGCAGTGTTAGCTGTCAGTATGGCTGTTGTACAGCATTTTTAAAGCACTGCAGAGCGCGAAACCGGAAGTGGCTGGTCCGAAACCGGGAGTGGCTGGTCCGAAACCGGAAGTGACGTTTCTCTGAGTGTGGGGACTGACTGAGCATGTGCTGGCTGTAGCCATGGAGATAGGAACGCCATACAGGAGCTAGGGGAGGCCGTAGAGGCAACGGTGTGGAGTGAAAGGCATAGGAATGGACTGAACATAGAGCGGAAGTCCCGCCCTGTTAAACTGTGTGTATATGTATATTGGCTATGGCAGAGCAAGCAGGAAATGTTAGTGAGGGCTGTAAGGAGGGCTGTATGGTATACAGTGGGTGATAGAGTGCTGTAGACTGGGCAGAGATTATGAGGATAATCAAAAATAGAGATAGGGAAAAAAATAATATACACATATTGTAGTGGTCGATCTTACAGAGGAAAAAAAAAAAATAAAAAAAAAAAATAAAAATTAAAATTAAATAAATAAATAAATAAAATTGAAAATAATGAACTACAAAGAAAAATACGGACTTAAAAGTTGAACAAAATAAAAATAATGAAAAAATAATGAAAAATAATGAAAAAATAATGGAAAGTAATGGAAATGGAATAAAGAGAAAATAATGGAAATGAAATAAAGAGATAAACTGAAATGAGCTGAAAAAATGAACTGAAAAAAATGAACTGAAAAAATGAACTGAAAAAATAATGAGCTGAAAAAATGAACTGAAAAAAATGAACTGAAAAAATGAACTGAAAAAATAATGAACTGAAAAAATGAATAAAATGAACTGAAAACAATGAAAAAAAAAAAAAAAATACATATATACATATATATAACCCAAAGGTCATGGAACAAGAGTAAAAAGAGTACAAACTCACCTAGGATCGTGGTATGCTAGCGAGTCTGGAAAAAATGGAAAAAATATTAGTAAAGATGTTCATAGGAGCCAGTCCACTTCTCTATTAAGGCCCTTTGGTGTCATTGTATCCAACTTGTGGATCCAATATGTTTCCCGTGATTTGAGTAGCCTAATGTGGTCCCCACCTCTTCTGGGGCGAGGAACATGTTCGATGATTTGAAATTTTAACTGGGCCACTGTGTGTCTGGATTTGATGAAGTGGTCTGGCAGGGGTAGCCAGGTCTTGCCACACCTAATTGTCGATTTGTGGCTAGCGATTCGATCTTTAATCCGTTGTGTGGTTTCCCCCACATATAGGAGGCCACAAGGACACTTCACTAGGTATACCACAAAGTTTGAATTGCAAGTAAAAAAACCTTTGATTGGGTAGGACCGTCCAGTCCTCGGGTGGGTGATGTTTTCTGACCTAATCACATTCGAACAGGCAGCGCAACTGAGGCAGGGGAATGTACCGTTACGGCGGGAAGACAGAAGTTTTTGTGTGGTATTGGGGCGTGTACTCCCTATATCGGCTCTCACTAATTTGTCTTTGATATTGGGTGGTCTTTTTGTACACATTAGTACTGGTTCCCCAAAGGTCTTGATGTCAGGATAGGCCTTGGACAGGAGCGGCCAGTGTTTTCTGATGATGGAATGTACTTTGGGTATGAGCGGGTGATAGGTATGTACGAACGGAACTCTCTCAACTGTGTGTCTTGGTGGAGAGGGAGACTGTGGTGTTAAGGCATGTGTTTTCTCTTCCTGTAGCAACCGATTGGGGTAGTGTCTTTGTTGGAACTTCTGAGCCACTGTGCTTAATCTGTCCTTGCGGATTATTGGATCAGAGACAATACGTGACACCCTGTTAAACTGCGAACGCGGTAGACTGTTTTTCATAGATCTTGGGTGGCAGCTGGTATAGTGGAGTAGGCTGTTGCAGTCCGTTGGTTTGCAATATAGGTCTGTAGTGAGATGTCCCTGAAAATCCAGAAGAACTCTAGTGTCTAAGAATGGTACAGATTTTTTGTCATGGTGGATGGTAAATTGGAGCTCAGGGAGGATGGAATTGAGTTGGGAATGAAAAGACATCAGTAGTTCAGTTGTGCCTGTCCAAATGAAAAATATATCATCAATGTACCGGTGATAGCTTAGAATATGTTGCCGAAATAGGTCATTGGTGTACATATGCGTGATTTCGAAGAAATTCATGAAGGCATTGGCATACGCGGGCGCAACGTTCGAGCCCATTGCTGTGCCGCATCTCTGGACATAGAATGTGTCCCCCAAAAGAAAGTAGTTCTCGTAAAGTACTATGTGTAGAAGGTCAAGACAGAACTGGATGGCGTTACTGGACATGTTAGATAGTTGCAATAGGTACTTAGTGGCTTCCATGCCCTTACTGTGTTGGATTGAAGTGTAGAGGCTGTTGACGTCTAGTGTAACTAGGGTACTGCCAGGGGGTACTGTGTCTAGTTGTCTAATGGTACTAAGAAAATGTCCGGTGTCCAAAAGGAAGGATTGAGTATTTTTGATGAGTGGCGTCAGGATTTTCTCAAGGAAAGTGGAGAGGGGAGATAATATGGAATCAGTTGAAGCTACAATAGGCCTGCCGGGGGGGTTGTGGAGAGATTTATGAATTTTGGGTAGCACATAAAAAACCGGTGTGATGGGATGGGGATTAATGAGATATGTTGCGGTTTTTTTATCAATGGTATGTTGTTCAAGATATGAGTTTATCAGGCTATGGATTTTAGTGTTAATGGTAGTTACTGGATCTTTTTGTAAAGTGCCATATGTATTGGTGTCAGATAGTTGGCGGGTTATTTCGTCCATGTATTGTGTCCGATTCATTACTACAATGGCTCCCCCCTTGTCGGCTGGCTTTATGATGATGCTATTGTTGGTCTGTAGAGATGTGAGGGCTTGTCTCTCAGTAGATGAAAGATTAGAGCGTGAGGGAAAGAATCCTAGCTGTTGTTGGTGTGAAAGAGAATTGATCTCACGATCAATCAAGGAAATAAAAGTTTCAGAGGCATGGTAAGTGCGTGGAGGACAGAAATTGCTCCGATTTCGGAGACCTAGATAGGAAATAGACAATTCTGGTGTGGGGCTGACTGCCTCAGAAGGCGGTGGTTCCCAAGTATTGGTAGGATTAGTCCCAAAATGAGTTTTTAGTCTAATAGTCCTGTAGAATCTTTCCACATCCTGCTTGAGCTGGAATGTATCCCATGTTGGTGTGGGACAAAACGAAAGTCCTTTTTGTAGAACTGAAAATTCCGCAGGGGAGAGGAGATGGTCAGAGATATTGATAATTAAGTTAGGAACCTCACCTGTGACCGTGTAGTCATCCTTTCGCTTTGATCTCCTTGTGCGTCTCCGTGGCGGTATCCTCCCCTGCGGCCCTTGGCCCAAAAATGTTGGCGACCCGACGTAGTGGAGGAGTCGCTCCCTGAGCTGAAGGATCCATTGTTTCGTGGAAATCTTGGCCGACGCCAAGGATTTCTGTTGGTAGAGGAGTCGGTCCATTTGTAGACCCGGTTGTTGGAGTAGTCCTCCGAATCACGTTGAAACTTCTGTCGTTTGCGTTCTTGTAAATTCTTCCGATGTTCCGCTAGGGCCTTTTCCGTCTTCTCCTTGAGAGTGGTCCACTCGGCAGAAGATAAGGTAGCTGTAAGTTGTGTTTCTATTGTTTGGATGTTCTGACATGCACTGTGAGCAGTAGAACCATCTCAAGGAGCATGTGACTTAAATATGAGTGTCTGAGCAAAGGGTCTGAATACTTATGACCATGTGATATTTTGGTTTTTCTTTTTAATAAATTTGCAAAAATGTCTACATTTCTGATGTGGTGCAGAGTGTACATTAATGAGAAAAAATGAACTTTTTTGAATTTACCAAATGGCTGCAATGAAACAAAGAGTGGAAAATTTAAAGGGGTCTGAATACTTTCCGCACCCACTGTATATGCAGATGTGCACATATGGAACGTAGTGTACTAGAAAAGATGTATCTCAGATTTGAAAAGGAAAATGGCAATTAGAAATTAAGCTCCCATTATATTTTCTAAAAGAGATTTTGCAGCAGCTGAGGCCTATTTTTATTAAGATGAATGTTTTCTCCTCTACATATTATTTAGAATTAGAATGGCATTTACAGCCTTACATTTATATGTTCATGGAACTTCAAGGTGACTGTTGTTATTCTTATAATTTACAGCATAAATTCCTATAGAAATGATTGCCTTCTACAGTTGTGCTCAAAAGTTTACATACCCTGGCAGAATTTTTGCTTTATTGGCCTTTTTTCAGAGAATATGAGGATAACACCAAAACTTATTCTTCGCTCATGGTTAGTGGTTGAGTGAAGCCATTTATTGTCAAACTACTGTGGTTTCTCTTTTTAAATCATAATGACAACACAAAACATCCAAATGACCCTGATCAAAAGTTCACATACCCAATTTCTTAATACCGTGTATTGCCATCTCTAACATCAATGACAGCTTGAAGTCTTTTGTGGTATTTGTGAATGAGGTTCTTTATTTTCTCAAATGGTAACGCTGCCCAGACTCCAGTTCCTGTAAATTTCTGGGCTGGCTAGCATGAACTGCGCGCTTGAGATCTCCTCAGAGTGGCTCAATGATATCGAGGTCAGGAGACTGAGATGGCTACTCCAGAACCTTCACTTTGTTCTGCTGTAGCCAATGACAGGTCGACTTGGCCTTGTGTTTTGGATTGTTGTCATGTTGGAACGTCCAAGTACTTCCCATGCGCAGCTTCCGGGCTGATGAGCGCAAATGTGCCACCAGTATTTGCTGATAACGTGCTGCATTCATCTTTCCTTTAACTTTGACCAAGTTTCCTGTGCCTTTGTAACTCACACATCTCCAAATCATCAGCGATCCACCTCCGTGCTTTACAGTAGGAATAGTGTTCCTTTCATCATAGGCCTTGTTGGCCTCTTTCCAAATGTAATGCTCATGGTTGTGGCCAAAAAGTTCAATTTTGGTCTCATCACTACAAATTACCTTGTTCCAGAAGTTTTGAGGCTTGTTTTTTTTGCTCTTTTGCGTTTTGTAGGTGAAATACTTTGTGGCATTTGCGCTGTAATGGCTTTTGGTGACTCGACCATGCAGCCCATTTTTCGTCAAGTGCCTCCTTATTGTGCATCTTGAAACAGTCACACCGCTAGTTTTCAGAGAGTCCTGTATTTCAGCTGATGTTTTTTGTGGGTTTTTCCTTGCATCCCGAACAATTTTCCTGGCAGTTGTGGACGACATTTTTGTTTGTCTACCTGACCATGGTTTTTTTTTTTTTTTTTTAATCAGATAGATTTTTATTAACAAAATCCAAACAAAGAAACAGAGTCCAGACATTACAATGTCCAACAAGGTCACATATTTTCAATTACAGCGCATCCCCCCTCCCTTTCCTTATAGAAACATAAGCAACAAATACTCAAAAGTGCATCCTCCTTTCGGGATCATCGTCCCTCCACCTACGGTGTCTTCAATGCATTGAACGTTTTCCCCTTTTTCTTTTGGCATAAATACCTTTTTCCATATTTACAATAAAGTCTGATTGTCTAAAAAATTCTTGTATCGTCGGCGGTTCTTCATTTATCCAATGCCTAGCTATTAATTTACGTGCAATGTATAGCAACCTATCTATCGCCAATTTGAACTGATTTTGAATCTGAATCTCCTCCACATAACCTAAAATACAAACCTCAGGATCCCTCTCAATTCTACAGTCATACACTCCCTCTCTAGTTTTAATAACTGCTGTCCAGTATGAGTCCAGTCTGGAGCACTGCCACAACATATGTAAGATCCCAGCCCCATCAGCCTGAAAACGGGGGCATTCAGAAGTCCTGCCCTATATAGTCTTTCAGGGGTCCTGTACACTCTATGGAACACATATATTTATATACAAGGCTCACTCAGTGACAATTGGGGTATGTATTCCGTAATCGCCTCCCACTTATCCTCTTCTATTGGTCCCAATTCGTCTTCCCACATCTCTTTAGCTATAATCGGGAAATGTATTGAAAAGGTGTGCATTAAGTCCTTATAAATACCTGATATAACTCCTTTTGTTCCCCCATCACTACATACTTAGTCCACCAATATGTCTTTTTGGACCCTCATAGAAACCGTCTTACTCTGCGCTATGTAAGCGTGACAGAGCTGTCTTTACTGGAATCTACAGGTCTCAGATAACTCATATTCCTCCTGTAGTTTCTCAAAAGTCACTAGTCTCTGTGAGTCCTGTAATTGGGCCATGTATTGAATTCCTTCCTTCGTCCAGTTTTTAAATTCCCCCATTTTTGCAAATTCCGGCAGTTTTTCATTTTGCCATGTAGGGGAATAATTAGTCAGGGCTTCCACTCCCCAAATCATTTTAGTCTCCTCCCACACCTTGTGTGCCAGGGCCATAGTGGGGCATGACAGTCCCAGTTTTCTAAAACTACCTGCCTCCAGTCCTTGAACCAATGAGTCTCTCCCCAGTACCCGAGTCAATATCTGCCACACCGAACCAGTGCCTTCTGTCTCTCTCCATCCCCTCAGCTTTTGGCCCTGAGCTGCTAGATAATAAATCCACAAACTCGGGAGTGCCAGCACCCCCTCATCTTTGGGTCTCTGGAATATTTCCAGTCAAATCCACAGTTATTTTTTCCCCCACACAAGATCCCTAAATATAGAATTGATTGTACGGAACCACCGTTTAGGTAACCATATGGGGACAACACCTGGGGCAACAGCACCATTTTAATCAGATTTGTCCTTCATACTACTGATATATGTAATCTACACCATGCTCCCACCATGCTCCCACTTTGCTACTGAACTTGCCCAGTAGCGGGATCAGATTCAAGTCTATATAGCTCGAGAGCAGGAGTGATACCTGAATGCACAGGTACTTGAACTGCCGCACAACCGCAAACCTATGTTTTGACTCTCCACTGATGGGTTCACTATCAATTCCCTTTCAGCCTTTTCTAAAGATCTAGGTTTAGACTTACATGTAGAAATTTCTCGAAACAGGAGACCCCTCAAATATGCCTTCATGGCATCCAACACCACTCACCTGTCAGCACTACCTTCATTGATCTGCTAAAATATTTGCCTAACCCCCTTTATTGCTTCCATATTAATATGTTCCAACCATAGTGGGTGGAGCCTCCACCCACTCCCCTGTCTAGACCACCCCCGGTCTTTTTAATAAGCAGCTCCAGAGGTTTATGGTTCGAGATCACTCTTGGAAGATATTCCACTCCACAAATCAATTGTGTCAACAATTCATTACCTAGCGCCAAATCAAATCGGGAGAGAGATCCATGATTAGTAGAGTAGCAGGAGTAACACACCACATCCTCATTCCTTACCCTTCACAGGTCTACCATTCCAAGCTCTTTCACATAGTTTCCAAATTATGCCAATTTCCGCCCACCCTTTCCTATTCCCTGTCTATGCCTATCCCATCCCTCATCCATCACATTATTAAAATCGCCAATAATTAATAACGGTAGTCCCGCACCCCTTTGGTACAACTATCACCTCCTGGATCTTCTTCCCTGAGTAGGGAGGTGGTATGTATATGGCAACCATACATAACAATTGTTCATAAATTTTACAGATTAAAAAACGTATTGGGCTTCACAGTCGACATGACTTTCAATTTCCTCAAAGGGAACGCTCCCACCAACAACGAGACCTCCCTGGCATATGAGGAGTATGTGGAGTGATATGCCCTCCCGATCCATCTTCTCTTCAACACCTCAAAATTCTCCTTAATCAAATGTGTCTCTTGAAGGCATATCACATCCTGTCCCTGCTTCCTAATTTAGTCAATAATCGCCACTCTTCATGTTTCATCAGACAATCCCCTCACATTCCAATTAAGAATTTTAATCTTATCACCCACCATATTTCCCAATAAATATACCTTCCCAATCCCGTAGAGGACAATACTTCTCCCAAGAACCAACCCATAGCCTGAAGGGCCTCCCCCCTTCCTCCCCTCTGATTACAAGCAAACAGGTCACAGGTGAGGATGTTACCTTTAGTAGCCATTCAAACCCATTTGTGTCAACTTCTGTGCATGTTATGAGGCCAAAATCACCAGGGTATGTGAACTTTTGATCAGGGTCATTTAAATGTTTTGGGCTGTCATTATGATTTAAAAAGAGAAATCACAGTAGTTTGACAATAAATGGCTTCACCCAACCACTAACCATGAGTGGAGAAATAGTTTTGGTGTTATCATTCATATTCTCTGAAAAAAGGCCAAGAAAGCAAAAATTCTGCCGGGTTATGTAAATTTTTGAGCACAACTGTATATGATAATGATATATTATTGGATTTCAATCAAGTAAACTGTAGTCTGTAGTAAGTAATAAATACTGAATAAAATACTGACCAATGTATTATTGTTTATATACCTAAGCCGATATTAGTGTATATATTATTATCATTATTATTATACATTTTTATAGCGCCATTTATTCCATGGCGCTTTACATGTGAATACGGGGCAAATATAGACAAATACATTAAACATAAGCAGATAACAAGGCACACGAGTACATAAGGAGGGAGGACCCTGCCCGCGAGGGCTCACAGTCTGCAGGGGGTGGGTGAGGATACACTTGGAGAGGGAAGAGCTGGCTGTGCGGCTGTTCAGTAGGTTGAGGATCACTGCAGGCTGTAGGCTTGTCGGAAGAGATGAGTCTTCAGGTTCTTTTTGAAGGTTTCTATGGTAGGCGCAAGTCTGATGTGTTGGGGTAGAGAGTTCCAGAGTATGGGGGAAGCACGGGAGAAGTCTTGGATGCGGTTATGGGAAGAAGAGATGAGAGGGGAGTAGAGAAGGAGGTCTTGGGAGGATCGGAGGTTGCGTGTAGGTAGGTACCGGGAGACCATGTCACAGATGTATGGAGGAGACAGGTTGTGGATGGCTTTGTATGTCAGTGTGAGGGTTTTGAACTGGAGTCTCTGGGCGATAGGAAGCCAGTGAAGGGCTTGACACAGGGGAGAGGCTGGGGAATAGCGGGGGGACAGGTGGATTAGTCGGGCAGCAGAGTGTAGGATGGATTGGAGTGGTGCCAGAGTGCTAGAGGGGAGTCCAGAGAGTAGGAGGTTGCAGTAGTCGAGGCGGGAGATGATAAGGGCATGCACTAGCGTTTTTGCAGTGTTGCGGTCAAGGAAAGCACGGATCCGGGAAATATTTTTGAGTTTGAGACGACAGGAGGAGGCAAGGGCTTGGATATGTGGCTTGAAAGAGAGAGCAGAGTCGAGGATCACCCCGAGGCACCGGGCGAGTGGGACTGGGGATAGTGAGCAGCCATTGACATTGATGGATAGGTCTGGTGGAGGGGTAGAGTGAGATGGGGGAAAGATGATGAATTCTGTTTTGTCCATGTTCAGTTGTAGAAAGCGAGCAGAAAAGGCCTGAAATGGCAGACAGACAGTGCGGGATTTTGGTAAGCAAGGAGGAGAGGTCAGGTCCGGAGAGGTAGATCTGCGTGTCGTCAGCGTAGAGATGGTACTGCATACCGTGGGATTCTATGAGCTGTCCCAGGCCGAAAGTGTAGATGGAGAAGAGTAGGGGTCCTAGAACAGAGCCTTGAGGAACACCGACTGACAAGGGGCGAAGTGAGGAGGTGGTGTGAGGGAGGGAGACACTGAATGTTCGGTCTGTCAGATATGACGAGATCCAGGAAAGGGCCAAGTCTGTGATGAAAAAACATCCAAAAAACAAATAAACAAAAGGGAAAATCAAAAACCGTGTAACATATAATCCCTTTAAAAACAAATATATTTATTTAGAAATAGTCTAAAAAAATACCACTTCCCAGTGAACACAGAAAAATGGAATACAGAAACGAATCCACTAAGTGCACCTTTCCTCACAGATAGCCCTACACTCACCTACTATCCCTTCCTGACAGTGGAGGTTGGCACCCTGATAGATATTTTGGCGCCCCCACTCCGCGACGGCTGACACCTGCTATCCCTATTAATGTAACTTGTCAGCTATAGGAGGGAAAACAATAAGCAATAAAAAGAAATGAAGGAAGATGTAGGGTAGAGAAAAACTAAGGTGCACAAAAAACCTATATACCGTACTCCCTCAATAACATCCCATATAAAGCCACAAAACACTGGAAAATATATATATATAAAGTAGTATACTCCCAGCGTTTCAATGTAACGGTCCCATTGTACACCAGCATTAGATACAACTATGTGCATAAATGGCGAGATGGCAGTGGGAGGGCAGGTATACGGTAACAAAAGACCTGGTTAAGTCTAAAATAGACAAATTGCATGGCAGCACCCCCTTAGCAAAAAGTATATTTCAGAGTGCAGAACAATGCAACACATCTCAGTATGGCTACAGCATGATGGGTGTTAGCCCAAAAATAAACACTTAGCTGTCAGTATAACGCCCCGACGCGTTTCCCCGTCATACGGTTCCTCAGGGGGCATGGATGATGATAAACCAGAGGTCATAGATACAGGTGCCCTGATGCCCAGGCAGACCTGGGCGTCGGGGCGTTATACTGACAGCTAAGTGTTTATTTTTGGGCTAACACCCCTTTCACTGGCTGCTGTTGATATCATCTATTTTTGTCTTTTTGACTGTGCATGAGTATAGGTACCTATTATTGAGCCCATTAGAGCCCACTGGACTTTGTTTGGTTCAGCCAGTGTGTGGCTCAAGATATTCCTTTGGTATTTTTTACCAGCATAGTATCATGCTGTAGCCATACTGAGATGTGTTGCATTGTCCTGCACTCTGAAATATACTTTTTGCTAAGGGGGTGCTGCCATGCAATTTGTCTATTTTAGACTTAACCAGGTCTTTTGTTACCGTATACCTGCCCTCCCACTGCCATCTCGCCATTTATGCACATAGTTGTATCTAATGCTGGTGTACAATGGGACCGTTACATTGAAACGCTGGGAGTATACTACTTTATATATATATTTTTTCCAGTGTTTTGTGGCTTTATATGGGATGTTATTGAGGGAGTACGGTATATAGGTTTTTTGTGCACCTTAGTTTTTCTCTACCCTACATCTTCCTTCATTTCTTTTTATTGCTCATTGTTTTCCCTCCTATAGCTGACTAGTTACATTAATAGGGATAGCAGGTGTCAGCCGTCGCGGAGTGGGGGCGCCAAAATATCTATCAGGGTGCCAACCTCCACTGTCAGGAAGGGATAGTAGGTGAGTGTAGGGCTATCTGTGAGGAAAGGTGCACTTAGTGGATTCGTTTCTGTATTCCAAGTCTGTGATGCCAAGGGATGAGAGGATTTGTAGCAAAAGGGAGTGTTCTACAGTGTCAAAGGCAGAAGACAAGTCCAGGAGAAGGAGGACAGAGTAGTGTCGCTTGCTCCTGGCAGTTAGTAGGTCATTGGTGACTTTAGTTAGGGCAGTTTCAGTTGAGTGATGGGGTCAGAAGCCAGATTGTAACCGATCAAAGAGGGAGCAGGAGGAGAAGTGGGAGGACAGTTCAAGATGGACGTGTTGCTCCAGCAATTTGGAGGCATAAGGGAGAAGAGATATTGGGCGATAGCTAGACACAGAGGATGGGTCGAGGGAGGGCTTTTTGAGGATGGGTGTGATCTTGGCATGCTTGAAGGATGAGGGAAAGACACCTGTTGTGAGTGAGAGGTTGAAGAGGTGCGTTAGGGTTGGGATGAAGACCGTGGAAAGGTTAGGGATGAGGTGGGATGGGAGCGGGTCAAGCGTGCAGGTGGTGAGGTGTGATCTTGACAGGAGGGTGGAGAGCTGATCTTCTGTCATGGTGGAGAAGCTGGTTTTGGAGGAGCAGGGTTGAGCAGCTAAGAGGGGCAGTGGGCGCTGTGGGCCAAAGCTTTCTCTGATCGTATCGATCTTCTGTTTAAAGAAAGAGGCGAAGTCATCAGCAGAAATGAGGGGGGAGGGAGGAGGTGCGGAGGGACGGAGTAGAGAATTGAAAGTGTTGAAAAGCTGTTTAGGGTTGTGGGACAGGGAGGATATGAGGGATGAGAAGTAAGTTTGTTTTGCGGCAGTGAGCGCAGACTTGAAGCTGGCGAGGGACTGCTTGTATGCAGTGAAGTGGTCGGCAGAGTGGGATCGCTTCCATCTCCGCTCAGCAATCCTGGAAGCCCGTCTCAATTCTTTGGTCAGGCTGGTCAGCCAGGGCTGCCTGTTAATTGTACGAGTTTTACTATGCATGAGTGGGGCGGCCGAATCGAGTGTTGTTGTTATTGTGGTGTTATAAAAAGTGGCAGCAGCATCTGTGTCATGAAGGGAAGCTATGTCTGTGAGAGGGAGAAGGGACTCAGAGAGTGATTGTAACATAGTAACATATAGTAACATAGTTAGTAAGGCCGAAAAAAGACATTTGTCCATCCAGTTCAGCCTATATTCCATCATAATAAATCCCCAGATCTACGTCCTTCTACAGAACCTAATAATTGTATGATACAATATTGTTCTGCTCCAGGAAGACTTGTAAGTTGAGATGTTTGAGATTTCTGCGAGGGTGAGTGAGTTTGTGGAGTGGGGGTTGCACACTAGGAGAGGAGAGGGACGAGAATGTCAGTAGGTTGTGGTCAGACAGGGGGAGGGGTGTGTTAGTGAGATTAGTAAGGGAGCAGAGGCGGGTGAAGATGAGGTCCAGCGTGTGGCCATCTTTGTGAGTGGCCTCAGAGGACCATTGAGTGAGGCCAAAGGAGGCAGTCAGTGATAAAAGTTTAGAGGTAGCTGAGGTGAAAGTGTCAATGGGGACATTGAAATCACCCATGATGATAGTGGGGATGTCAACAGAGAGGAAATGAAGTAGCCAGGTGGTGAAGTGGTCGAGAAAGGTGGAGATGGCTAGTTCTGGGGGGCGGTAGATGACAGCCAGCTGGAGGTTGGAGGGGGAATAGATGCGGACATATAGTATGAAAGCTGATGGGTACATATCTGTAACAAATTATAAAAGTCAGTTTAATAATAATAATAATAATAATAATAGTACAAGCATGGGGATAAGAAATACATTTACATATAGGTTAACACGTTGATAGAGTATGGATCATGTATACTGGTAAAATGGCCATAAAACTTTGTCTTAACAATATCCAGTATGCTTGGTCATTAAATTGGTTTTGCAATAAATGCAATGTAATTCTCTTTCTTATTGCATTTGGTCAAATACACAGGTACAGGCTCGTTTGTCATTTGACAGCTTCTTAGTCAATGTCTGCTACACTTTTTCGGTCCAAGCAAGCAAGACCCTAACTATATACTTCTCCTTATAATTGTCATTGACTTACCGTATCTTGTTTAAAGGTTAAGCGTTTGGCCTGTGATCTTTTGAGAATATTTTTATTATCTTATGTTATGTTGATAGATCTGGTAGATAAAGGCCATTTATTAACAAGACACTGGTTTTATATATGAGGAGCATGGTGACCTTACAGCACTGGGATCGTCTTTTCAAATCCCACCAACGAAAACATCTGCTTAGGTGTTTGCATGTTCTCCACATGTTTACGTGGGTTTCCTCCGGGTTCTCCGATTTCCTCCCACACTCCAAAGACATATTGATAGGGAATTTAGATTTACATTATTATTTTGGAAACTGCATTCTATTTGAGGACTATGTTGGGTATATTATGTGGGCCATGTACAGAAGCAATATGTTACCACTATATCACTGTAAGTGGGCTTAATGGGGCTAAAATGACTAGAAATCTGTCTAAAATTGGCAAGAAGGAGAGCCTAGTTTGCTTGTTCATCGAGACCCCACTTTCTCTAAAACTGTCCCTGGTTGTATAGTGGGACATTATATTACTTTATGGACTCAATGACTCTGAAAGAGAATACCTTCGTTATACGGCATGTAGTGGAGCATACCACAGTTTTTCCATATAAATGTGTTAGAAAAAACCTCAACATGTCTGAGGCACAGGAGAATATAGTAGCAGGAGGCCATAGTAGGTATTGTATTATGGATCTGTACAAACTGGACCCAAAATGGAACCTTGGATATGACTACATAATGCTTTCCATCATGATCTATCATCCATCACACCATAGCAGGGACCAATAATGATTCCCTATCCTCTAGTTGCGGGACTGGTTTCAAGGTCGGCCAGTAAGGCACCCTAACTATATCTCATGATTGGCATAATCTATGCTCTTGTTTTATCACTGAAGTCAGACATTTATTATTTGCTATGGTTTACTGCTGTATTTGTAGCTAAGCACTGTCACATTTTCTCTAAGCAAAATGAAAAATGGAGCTTGAACAGAATGCAATACCAAAATCCTATCATAAATACTGTATGTTGTATTTTTTTTTTACAAGCAAAAATCTCTTAAAATTGCCAGTGTCAGACATTTTTACCTTACCTTGAAGCGTATATACTGTATGTACAGTACTGTGCAAAAGTCGTAGACAGGTGTGAAAAAAATGTTGCAAAGAATGCTTTCAAAGATAGAAATGTGAAAACTGTATTTTTAGTCAATTAAAATGAGCAAAATGGAAATCAAAATCAAATCAATACTTGATGTGACAATCCCTTTGCCATTAAAACGGTATCAATTCTTCTAGGTAGACTTGCACACAGGTTCTAAGGGTATCCTGCAGGAATGTTGTTCCAAACATCGTGGAGAACTAATCTCAGATTGTATGTTAATGTAGGCCTGTGCAAATCCTTCTGTCTATGTTAATCTAGTTCAAGACAAACTTGATGATGTTGTTCTTTTTTACACTGTACATATTAGCTTGACTGTACATTTCCTGTAATGCTGTTTTAATGACAGATTTTCTGACAAGCGATCTTAGTAAAGCCCTAGTTTTATTATGTTGTCCGTAAAGGTCACTTTTTTCTTGTCTGTAAAAAATTCAATGTGTCTGTGATTTTTTGAAGCTGTAGAAACTTATACAGATTTTTTTTATAAATATATTGTAATTTTACAGTTCACTAAAAATGCAAAACTTAGATTGGACTAACCTCTCCATAAGCATGTTGGACAGATGCAGGGGTCCCAGTAATATTCTAGATCCTACAAAGACAAATGTATCCCCCTATTTAAAAAAAAGAATATAGAGAAAATATACACATCTCAGAGAAAATATGGCAATAAGGTCATTTTCTAGGTAATACTTATGAAAAGTAGTCATACAGTTAAATAATAGCAAATATTATAACCAAATTGTTACTGAACAAAGTCCACTATACCAAAACTAAAATACCAATAATAAACCACATAAAAGAGATAAATATTGCCACACCAAGACCATATATTGTCTAGGTATAACCACCATCCTGATACTGTAAAAAACCCAAAATACCAACACCAATATAAAAATAATACTGCATGCAAAAGATAAATACCACCAAACCATGACCACATCACATATTCACACAATATAGTAACTGACTAATACCACCATAGTCATTGTGGAGACACGGGGGGTGTGGCGGGTGCCCAGGTCCACTAGCCGAATCCACATGGACCAGGGATCGTCCCACTGAACGCCCACTCTCCCTTTAAACGTGAGCATAACACTACTCAGACAACACAGGGTAAGGGTAAAACAGTGTGGCAATACTATATTGAACCAGAAAACAGGCAGATAACCTGTAGAACAGTCCCAGCAAAATACCCCAAGATGGTGCACATTACAGAGTCTCACTCTTCCGTTGACTCACCGGGATAATGGCAGCTGTTACTTCAGAGCTTCCAGGGTCAGCTACTCCACCTGTGGCACGCACACAGAGCGGAGGTAACAACAAGAGTAGGAAGATGACAGTCCATTCAGATACAAGGGCCAATTGACCGGAGGGTCACAACCTGGCTTCATCTTCCAGAGTCGATTACCCCACCTGTGGCACGCACACAGAGAGAAGGTAACGACAAGCTTAGGAAGATGACAGTCCATTCAGGCACAAGGCCAGTTGACCTGAGGGGCCAGGCGACTGGTAGGTTCCAATCCTGGCTTTCTTCAAAAATGTCCATGGTTCAGCAATGGTTAATGGAGCAGTTCTGCATTCTTCTAGCCGGGGGCCGAAGTCCCCTAAGCTGGCATCCTGTAGAATAATGAATCTGTGTCCCTCGTGATGGAGCCCTGATGTTGTAGCTACATTCCTGTAGAGTTCCC
The DNA here is from genome assembly GCF_032444005.1 of Ranitomeya imitator. Lineage (NCBI taxonomy): Eukaryota > Metazoa > Chordata > Amphibia > Anura > Dendrobatidae > Ranitomeya > Ranitomeya imitator. The sequence goes on along the minus strand of NC_091283.1, from coordinate 578,302,982 downwards.
TGAATGTTTGGATGTCTTCGCAGAATCTCTGCCTGGTCTCTCTATCTCTCTATATACAGAGGAATGTAATCTATTTTTATACTTAACAAGTGTCCTTCATTCAGTATTTGCATAAAGGGTAAGAATGGAGATGAGATCAAGTAGCATTACTTTATTATTTATTATTTAATCTATCTGCATAGTGTTTCCTCCTCAGTTTTCGAAGTCACCAAACTATCTGGCCTACACAGTGCACAATTAGAATATCAGTAAACATCACTAGTCATCAAAGATAAGAGCACAATATGTTATATGAATTGTCAATATTACAGGCTTACTCAAGCAAAAGACTGTTTTCTTGACCAACACATATGATAGGGTTGGCAAACTGCACTAAATAAAATAAACAATAAAGTGCAATCGCATCCTGGGGTCCACCGTGCAGAGATGAAAAACTGCTGCTAGTGTGAACAATAACGGAACAGATGGCGAGCGAATTCCTGGACACACTGTGTTAAAGGGAACCTGTCACCTGAATTTGGCGGGACCGGTTTTTGGTCACATGGGCGGAGTTTCCGGTGTTTGATTCACCCTTTCCTTACCCGCTGGCTGCATGTTGGCCGCAATATTGGATTGAAGTTCATTCTCTGTCCTCCGTAGAATCAAACACCCAAAAACTCCGCCCATATGACCAAAAACTGGTGCCGCCAAATTCATGTGACAGGTTCCCTTTAACGCCACACAGTGTGAACAGAACACCAAGCACCAAACTCTTTTACTCCACAGAGAGGTATTGAACGAATATATACAGAGTGCTAAACTCTGTTAAATGTCACAGGGGAAACACGAGGAAAACTTGCTCTGCAACAGAGCTGTGTTAATCGCACACAGAAACTAAACAGAGGCTGAGCATAATACCCTGACTAGGGTTGAGCTTGTTCTGAAATTCTATGGTGCTAACTGCACACATGTCGGTAACGGATGCTAAGCCAAGCGGCTAATTGCCCCCACTGACGCTAGCTGCCTGCCTACGTGTACAGTTCCAAAGCTAGACAGACATACAACACTTGCAGACAGAGTGGTAGGGCCCCACTCACATAGCCACATATAAATGATACTAGCGCTCCCACGTGCACCGCTGAGAGCCTTTTAAACACTAGGCTCCACCCCAAACACGCCGAGTCAGCCGTGACATCGCCTGTGGGCCAATCTGGAGCTACCACATCACCAGAGCAGCTAACGTCCGACCACCAATAGGAAGACGCCACATCACGGACATGATCATTAAGGTGATTTCTGGACTTAGACTCTAGCGCGTCAGGTCGCCGCGCTGCCTAACGCTGATTACTATAGACTTAGAGAGCCAGCAGTAACCAAACACCACGATCCTGAGCAAGACGCTGGGACCTATGTCTATGCTCAGCAGCAACCGCAGTGGCCGAACCTGAATGGGAGACCGCAGACACAGATAAGTCTTGGGATCCATCCCATGCAGCGGGAGAATACTGATGCCTAACAACATAAATTCAAAAGTCAACATACAGATAAGTTTATTCTTCTTGGTTTGCTAAAAATAGTTATCTGGTTAATTAAGATACAATGCTGTGTCTCCACACTGATCATTGCCAAAAAGCACAGTAATACAACAAATATTACTACTAGTAACTTTATACCCAAGAGTTCTGCAGATAGTATAAGTACATATAGTATGGGTAAGTACAGTGACTTACCGGAGATGGCTCCAATTGAAGTCTTTCATTTTTGCTTTTCTTCTTCATCTGGCGCAGACCGCTATGACTTCTTCCAGCCATGACTTGTTACTGCAGGAAGTAACATGCAGACATCTGTGACTCATGGCTTGTAGAGCACCCTCCCCACTTTTTCTCTAGTGATGTATTGCTTTGTAACCCCATCACAATAGAAATATACTTCTCTGTCGTGTCCATACACTATTAAAGGGAACCTCTCATAGGTATTTGCTATGTAATCTGACCGCAGCATGATGTAGGGACAGAGACCCTGATTCCAGCGATGTATCAGTTAGTTTACTGGGTGCAGCAGTTATGATAGAGTTACAGTTTTTTCTGCTGCAGATCTAGCAGAGCTCAGTTGTTGAATTGTGCATAACCCCAGTCACATTACTGATTAACAACTTTCTGTGTACAATGTATAGTTGCAGAGAGCTGCTAATCAGTGTTGAGGGCATAGTGGACCAGGAAGCACTGGACCAGTTTTACTGAAGCGATAATCTCCCACTAATAAAACACTAACTGTATTGAAACAGCAAAATACAGCATAGTAAGTGAAAAATCACTGAAATCAGTGTCTCTGCGCCTTCATTATGGTGGTCTCAGACTACAGTCTTGGTAGTGCCAGACTTCTCCAGAGATTTCATAGTTCAGACAGATGCATCGGATGTCGGGCTTGTGGCATGTCTTTGGAAATCAGTAGGGAAATCTATTTGATTCAAAAGCTTCTTCATGTCATAAAAACCGTTTCACCATAGAAAAAGAGTGCTTGGCTATCAAATGGGCACAAGATGCATTCAGCTACCACCTGTTGGGCCAGCAATTTAGGCTGGTGTCCTACCATGCCCCACTGATGTGTATGCAACAGAAAAAAAGGGGAACAATGGCAGGGATTTGGCTTTACAAGATTTTAAGTTTCATGTAGCGCATAGACTGGGAAAATTACTGGGAATACTGATGCACTGTCAAGAGTTCATTGTTTGGAGGCAGAAGGTGCCCAGCCCCCTGGCTTTAGGCAGAGGGTGTGCATGTACAGGAGCAGGAGGAAAAGTCCTGGATGACAGAGGTCGCTGGCCTCAGTGACTTAAAGGGAACCTGTCAGCAGGATTGTGCACAGTAACCTACAGTGTCAGGTCGGCGCGTTATACTGATTAATGATACCTTGTTTGATGAAATCCGTCTTGAGGTTGCTGTTTAATCTTTATTTTCAGTTTTGAGTTATTGATATGCTCGTGATCCGGGGAAGCCTGTGGGGGTCTTCATGTGGTGTTCTGATTAGGTATTCATAATGCAGCCTGCTGACAGGTCACTGTTCCCTCAATGACCTGCCCCCTAGTTTACATAATGAATATATGTACATACTGAAGAAAAAAAAACTTTTACAGGCAGGTGTCAGCCGTGGCACCTGCACTGCAGCATAATCGCATGTGTAATGTGCAGTCAGTAAATGTGCTTTATGTTTTCCTGAGGAACATAAAAAAATCCATTTTAAAATGGCTTATGCCGCGCCTGCACAGTAGCAGCTATCAGTGTATATAGAGGTGATCCGATATCTACTGGTACGCAGGCTCCGGCAGTGCCATCTTGCGAGAGAAGAAAAATGTCCTCCTCCAAGATGGCACCGCCTGCGCAGTAGCAGCTATCGGTGATGGCCATTTTAAAATGGATTTTTTTTATACTCTTCAGGATAACTTCAAGCACATTTATTAACTGCACATACTGTACCCTTAGTGACCGCCAATACGTCTTTTAACCTGCGATATAAGAAAATAGCCTCCACATACAGGTGACAATCCAGCAGCTGTCGGCTGTACGCTATAACTGGCAACTTGCTGCATCAGCCATGATCAGTGTTGGCACCGTCCATATCTGTTTAACCCCTTAGATGCTGCCGTTAACATTAAATGGTTAACAGAGTGTGGCTTCTCCCTCTTTAACCCCTACATCACCCAGAGATCATGGCAATTCACGACCAAATAGCGGCCTTACAGTCTCTCGGCTACAGCGGCCTGTTCAGAAGTTAGCGACATTTAGGTGGTAAAAATAGAATTTTTCATTTCTGTCATGCTACTTTACATTAATTACTAAAATCACCTGAAGGGTTAACCCTTTAAGCCCCAAGGGTGGTTTGCACGTTAATGACCAGGCCAATTTTTACAATTCTGACCACTGTCCCTTTATGAGGTTATAACTCTGGAACGCTTCAACGGATCTTGGCGATTCTGACATTATTTTCTCGTGACATATTGTACTTCATGATAGTGGTAAAATTTCTTCGATATAACTTGCGTTTATTTGTGAAAAAAAACGGAAATTTGGCGACAATTTTGAAAATTTTGCAATTTTCCAACTTTGAATTTTTATGCCCTTAAATCACAGAGATATGTCATGTAAAATAATTAATAAGTAACATTTCCCACATGTCCACTTTACATCATTGGAACCAAAAATGTTTCTTTTTGTCAGGGAATTATAAGGGTTAAAAGTTGACCAGCAATTTCTCATGCCATTTGTACTGAGTATGTCGATACCCCACATGTGGGGGTAAACCACTGTTTGGGCGCACAGCAGAGCTCGGAAGGGAAGGAGCGCCGTTTGACTACTCAATGCAAAATTGACTGGAATATAGATGGGATGCCATGTTGCGTTTGGAGAGCCCCTGATGTGCCTAAACATTGAAACCCCCCCACAAGTGACACCATTTTGGAAAGTAGACCCCTAAGGAACTTATCTAGATGTGTGGTGAGCACTTTAACCCACCAAGTGCTTCACAGAAGTGTATAATGCAGAGCCGTAAAAATAAAAAATTCATATTTTTTCACAAATATGATATTTTCGCCCCCAATTTTTTATTTTCCTAAGGGTAAGAGAAGAAATTGGACCCCAAAAGTTGTTGTGCCATTTGTACTGAGTATGCCAACACCCCACAGGTGGGGGTAAACCACTGTTTAGGCGCACGGCAGAGCTCAGAAGGGAAGAAGCGCTGTTGTGAATTCTGTGGCCAAGCTCCCTCCTGTGGTCGTGAGTGGTACTTCGGCTGGTTCTGTCTGTGGGCTTCCTTTGGTGGATGAGAGTGGTACTGCGGCTTCTGAGTTTCCTTCCTCAGGTGATGAGGTTAAGTCGTTAGGTGCTGCTCTATTTAACTCCACCTGGTGCTTTGATCCTGGCCTCCAGTCAATGTTCTAGTATTGGTCTTGCTTCCTCCTGGATCGTTCCTGTGGCCTGTCTATCCTGCATAAGCTAAGTTTTGCTTGTGTTATTTTTGTTTGCTATTTTTTCTGTCCAGCTTGCTATATTGGTTTTTCTTGCTTGCTGGAAGCTCTGAGACGCAGAGGGAGCACCTCCGTACCGTTAGTCGGTGCGGAGGGTATTTTTGCCCCTCTGTGTGGTTGTTTGTAGGCTTTTGTGTTGACCGCAAAGCTATCTTTCCTATCCTCGGTCTATTCAGTAAGTCGGGCCTCACTTTGCTAAATCTATTTCATCTCTGTGTTTGTATTTTCATCTTTACTCACAGTCATTATATGTGGGGGGCTGCCTTTTCCTTTGGGGAATTTCTCTGAGGCAAGGTAGGCTTATTTTTCTATCTTCAGGGCTAGTTAGTTTCTTAGGCTGTGCCGAGTTGCATAGGGAGCGTTAGGCGCAATCCACGGCTACCTCTAGTGTGGTGTGATAGGATTAGGGATTGCGGTCAGCAGAGTTTCCACGTCTCAGAGCTCGTCCTATGTTTTTGGTAAATGTCAGGTCACTTTGTGTGCTCTGAACTTCAAGGTCCATTGTGGTTCTGAATTACCTGTTCATAACAGTACTGGAGGCCAAAAGTACTAATGCTTCTCAACAGAGGGAAAAGAGAAGTTCTGAGACCATTTTTTTTTCTTTGCACTGTGTTCTGTCTTTCTTTTCCCCTTTACATCAGGGTGGTTCAGAACACAGGTGTGGACATGGACATTCAGGTTCTGTCCTCTTTGATGGATAATCTCACTATAAGAGTACAGAACATTCAAGATTTAGCGGTTCAGAATCCTATGTTAGAACCTAAAATTCCTATTCCTGAGTTATTTTCTGGAGATATGTTATGAAAGGCAATTCAGTACTACAATGGACATAGCGGTCAGAGCACATACAGTGATCTGACAATAACCCAAAATCATAGAACGAGCTCTGAGACGTGGGAACTCTGCAGACCGCAATCCCTAATCCTCTCCAAACAACACTAGAGGCAGCCGTGGATTGCGCCTAACTCTGCCTATGCAACTCGGCACAGCCTGAGAAACTAACTAGCCTGAAGATAGAAAATAAGCCTACCTTGCCTCAGAGAAATACCCCAAAGGAAAAGGCAGCCCCCCACATATAATGACTGTGAGTTAAGATGAAAAGACAAACGTAGAGATGAAATAGATTCAGCAAAGTGAGGCCCGACTTTCTTAACAGATCGAGGATAGAAAAGGTAACTTTGCGGTCTACACAAATCCCTAAAGAAAACCACGCAAAGGGGGCAAAAAGACCCTCCATACCGAACTAACGGCACGGAGGTACACCCTTTGCGTCCCAGAGCTTCCAGCAACAAATTAGACAAGCTGGACAGAAAAAATAGCAAACAAATTGCAAAGAAGAACTTAGCTATGCAGAGCAGCAGGCCACAGGAATGATCCAGGGAAAAGCAAGTCCAACACTGGAACATTGACAGGAAGCCAGGATCAAAGCATTAGGTGGAGTTAAGTAGAGAAGCACCTAATGACCTCACCAGATCACCTGAGGGAGGAAACTCAGAAGCCGCAGTACCACTTCCCTCCACCAACAGAAGCTCACAGAGAGAATCAGCCGAAGTACCACTTGTGACCACAGGAGGGAGCTCTGCCACAGAATTCACAACAGTACCCCCCCCCTTGATGAGGGGTCACCGAACCCTCACCAGAGCCCCCAGGCCGACCAGGATGAGCCACATGAAAGGCACGAACAAGATCGGGAGCATGGACATCAGAGGCAAAAACCCAGGAATTATCTTCCTGAGCATAACCCTTCCATTTAACCAGATACTGGAGTTTCCGTCTAGAAACACGAGAATCCAAAATCTTCTCCACAATATACTCCAATTCCCCCTCCACCAAAACCGGGGCAGGAGGATCAACAGATGGAACCATAGGTGCCACGTATCTCCGCAACAATGACCTATGGAATACGTTATGTATGGAAAAAGAATCTGGAAGGGTCAGACGAAAAGACACAGGATTAAGAACCTCAGAAATCCTATACGGACCAATGAAACGAGGTTTAAACTTAGGAGAGGAAACCTTCATAGGAATATGACGAGAAGATAACCAAACCAGATCCCCAACACGAAGTCGGGGACCCACACGGCGTCTGCGATTAGCGAAACGTTGAGCCTTCTCCTGGGACAAGGTCAAATTGTCCACTACATGAGTCCAAATCTGCTGCAACCTGTCCACCACAGTATCCACACCAGGACAGTCCGAAGACTCAACCTGTCCTGAAGAGAAACGAGGATGGAACCCAGAATTGCAGAAAAATGGCGAAACCAAGGTAGCCGAGCTGGCCCGATTATTAAGGGCGAACTCAGCCAAAGGCAAAAAGGACACCCAGTCATCCTGATCGGCAGAAACAAAGCATCTCAGATATGTTTCCAAGGTCTGATTGGTTCGTTCGGTCTGGCCATTAGTCTGAGGATGGAAAGCCGAGGAAAAAGACAAGTCAATGCCCATCCTACCACAAAAGGCTCGCCAAAACCTTGAAACAAACTGGGAACCTCTGTCAGAAACGATATTCTCTGGAATGCCATGTAAACGAACCACATGCTGGAAGAACAATGGCACCAAATCAGAGGAGGAAGGCAATTTAGACAAGGGTACCAAATGGACCATCTTAGAAAAGCGATCACAGACCACCCAAATGACTGACATCTTTTGAGAAACGGGAAGATCAGAAATAAAATCCATAGAGATATGTGTCCAAGGCCTCTTCGGGACCGGCAAGGGCAAAAGCAACCCACTGGCACGAGAACAGCAGGGCTTAGCCCGAGCACAAATCCCACAGGACTGCACAAAAAAAACGCACATCCCGCGACAGAGACGGCCACCAAAAGGATATAGCCACCAACTCTCTGGTACCAAAGATTCCAGGATGACCAGCCAACACCGAACAATGAACCTCAGAGATAACTTTATTGGTCCACCTATCAGGGACAAACAGTCTCTCCGCTGGACAACGATCAGGTTTATTAGCCTGAAATTTTTGCAGCACCCGCCGCAAATCAGGGAAGATGGCAGATACAATTACTCCTTCCTTGAGGATACCCGCCGGCTCAGACAAACCCGGAGAGTCGGGCACAAAACTCCTAGACAGAGCATCCGCCTTCACATTTTTAGAGCCCGGAAGGTACGAAATCACAAAGTCAAAACGGGCAAAAAACAGCAACCAACGAGCCTGTCTAGGATTCAACCGCTTAGCAGACTCAAGATAAGTCAAGTTCTTATGATCAGTCAATACCACCACGCGATGCTTAGCTCCTTCAAGCCAATGACGCCACTCCTCGAATGCCCATTTCATGGCCAGCAACTCTCGGTTGCCCACATCATAATTTCGCTCAGCAGGCGAAAACTTCCTGGAAAAAAAAGCGCATGGTTTCATCACTGAGCAATCAGAACCTCTCTGCGACAAAACAGCCCCTGCTCCAATCTCAGAAGCATCAACCTCGACCTGGAACGGAAGAGAAACATCTGGTTGACACAACACAGGGGCCAAAGAAAAACGACGCTTCAAGTCTTGAAAAGCTTCCACAGCAGCAGAAGACCAATTGACCAAATCAGCACCCTTCTTGGTCAAATCGGTCAATGGTTTGGCAATACTAGAAAAATTGCAGATGAAGCGACGATAAAAATTAGCAAAGCCCAGGAACTTTTGCAGACTTTTCAGAGATGTCGGCTGAGTCCAATCATGGATGGCTTGGACCTTAACAGGATCCATCTCGATAGTAGAAGGGGAAAAGATGAACCCCAAAAATGAAACCTTCTGCACACCAAAGAGACACTTTGATCCCTTCACAAACAAAGAATTAGCACGCAGGACCTGAAAAACTGTTCTGACCTGCTTCACATGAGACTCCCAATCATCCGAGAAGATCAAAATGTCATCCAAGTACACAATCAGGAATTTATCCAGGTACTCTCGGAAGATGTCATGCATAAAGGACTGAAACACTGATGGAGCATTGGCAAGTCCGAATGGCATCACTAGATACTCAAAATGACCCTCGGGCGTATTAAATGCAGTTTTCCATTCATCTCCTCGCCTGATTCGCACCAGATTATACGCACCACGAAGATCTATCTTGGTGAACCAACTAGCCCCCTTAATCCAAGCAAACAAATCAGATAACAATGGCAAGGGGTACTGAAATTTAACCGTGATCTTATTTAGAAGGCGGTAATCTATACAAGGTCTCAGCAAACCATCCTTCTTGGCTACAAAAAAGAACCCTGCTCCTAATGGTGACGATGACGGGCGAATATGCCCCTTCTCCAGGGATTCCTTCACATAACTGCGCATAGCGGCGTGCTCAGGCACGGATAAGTTAAACAGTCAACCTTTTGGGAATTTACTACCAGGAATCAAATTGATAGCACAATCACAATCCCTATGCGGAGGTAGGGCATCGGACTTGGGCTCATCAAATACATCCCGGTAATCAGACAAGAACTCTGGAACCTCAGAAGGGGTGGATGACGAAATTGACAGAAATGGAACATCACCATGTACCCCCTGACAACCCCAGCTGGACACCGACATGAATTTCCAATCTAATACTGGATTGTGGGCTTGTAGCCATGGCAACCCCAGCACGACCACATCATGCAGATTATGCAACACCAGAAAGCGAATAACCTCCTGATGTGCAGGAGCCATGCACATGGTCAGCTGGGTCCAGTATTGAGGCTTATTCTTGGCCAAAGGCGTGGCATCAATTCCTCTCAATGGAATAGGACACTGCAAGGGCTCTAAGAGAAACCCACAACGCTTAGCATACTCCAAGTCCATCAAATTCAGGGCAGCGCCTGAATCCACAAATGCCATGACAGAATACGATGACAAAGAGCAGATCAAGGTAACGGACAGAAGAAATTTTGACTGTACCGTACCAATGGTGGCAGACCTAGCGAACCGCTTAGTGCGCTTAGGACAATCAGAGATAGCATGAGTGGAATCACCACAGTAGAAACACAGCCCATTCAGACGTCTGTGTTCTTGCCGTTTAACTCTGGTCAAAGTCCTATCGCACTGCATAGGCTCAGGTTTAAGCTCAGGCAATACCGCCAAATGGTGCACAGATTTACGCTCACGCAAGCGTCGACCGATCTGAATGGCCAAAGACATAGACTCATTCAAACCAGCAGGCATAGGAAATCCCATCATGACATCCTTAAGGGCTTCAGAGAGACCCTTTCTGAACATAGCTGCCAGCGCAGATTCATTCCATTGAGTGAGCACGGACCACTTTCTAAATTTCTGACAATATACCTCTATCTCATCCTGACCCTGACAAAGAGCCAGCAAATTTTTCTCTGCCTGATCCACTGAATTAGGTTCATCGTACAGCAATCCGAGCACCAGGAAAAACGCATCGATATTATTCAATGCAGGATCTCCTGGCGCAAGAGAAAATGCCCAGTCCTTAGGGTCACCGCGCAAAAAAGAAATAACAATCAAAACCTGTTGAACTGGATCACCAGAGGAGCGAGGTTTCAAGGCCAGAAATAATTTACAATTATTTTTGAAACTCAGAAACTTAGTTCTATCTCCAAAAAACAAATCAGGAATAGGAATTCTTGGTTCCAACATAGCTTTCTGATCAATAGTGTCTTGAATCTTTTGTACTCTTGCCGAGAGCTGATCCACAAATGAAGACAGACTTCTAATGTCCATCGCTACACCTGTGTACTGAACCACCCAAATGTCTAGGGCAGGGGTCAGGAACCTTTTTGGCTAAGAGAGCTGTAAACGCCACATATTTTGAAATATAATTCCGCGAGAGCCGTACAATATGTTTAAAGGGCCATTGACAGATCAATCGCTCCAATGTTCACTTAGTACAGCAAGGAATGCTCCTCCCTGCTGTATAAAGCCATAACTGGACTGAAACAATGGTAATTAGCAGTAAAAAATTAAATAAATAACTTACATTGTGAGCTTGCGATGCATGACATCAGTCCAGCAGTCTGGCTTCTTCTTTTTCCTGCGCATGACTGGAAGCTGGCATTCTTCCCACCTGATGTTGAGAGAATGCCAGCTTTGAGGCATTCGCAGAAGAAAGAAGCTGGAATGTTGGACATGTCACACAACGCATTGTCAGTTATGTCAATTGTCTATTTTATTATTGTATCCATCCTGCCCCATGTCTCCAATCATGCCCCGTGTCTACATTCTGCCCATGCCTCCAGTCCTGCCCCCAGTGTGTCCAGCATATTACCCCCAGTGTGTCCAGCATATTACCCCCAGTGTGTCCAGCAATCTGCCCCAGTATGTCCAGCATATTGCCCCCAGACAGTGTGTCCAGCAATCTGCCCCAGTGTGTCCAGCAATCTGCCCCAGTGTCTCCAGCAATCTGCCCCCAGTGTCTCCAGCAATCTGCCCCAGTGTATCCAGCATTGCCCCAGTGTCTCCAGCAATCTGCCCCAGTGTCTCCAGCAATCTGCCCCAGTGTCTCCAGCAATCTGCCCCCAGTGTCTCCAGCAATCTGCCCCAGTGTCTCCAGCAATCTGCCCCAGTGTCTCCAGCAATCTGCCCCCAGTGTCTCCAGCAATCTGCCCCCAGTGTCTCCAGCAATCTGCCCCCAGTGTGTCCTCCAGCAATCTGCCCCCAGTGTGTCCTCCAATCTGCCCCACTGTCTCCAGCATTGCCCCCAGTGTGTCCTCCAATCTGCCTCACTGTCTCCAGCATTGCCCCCAGTGTGTCCTCCAATCTGCCCTACTGTCTCCAGCTTTGCCCGCTTAGTGTGTCCTCCAATCTGCCCCAGTGTCTCCAGCATTGCCCCCAGTGTGTCCTCCAATCTGCCCCAGTGTCTCCAGCATTGCCCCCCAGTGTGTCCTCCAGCATTGCCCCCCACTCCCCCAGTGTGTCCTCCAATCTGCCCCAGTGTCTCCAGCATTGCCCCCCAGTGTGTCCTCCAGCATTGCCCCCCACTCCCCCAGTGTGTCCACCGATAACTGATCCAAAAAAAAAAAAAAAAAAGCAGTCTCCTCACCTGTCCGCGCTCCAGGCGGCGAGCTCCCTGCAGCAGCGCACACTCGCCGGCGACTGACAATGACGTCAGACGCCGGGGACGTGTGCGCTGCGGCCGACATCAGCCGCCAGCCTCCAATTGGCTGGCGGCTGTTGTTGTTAACTATTGATGTGCGGGCGCGCGCCCGCACATCAATAGGAAACCGCCGCAGCGCTGCAAGGGGCCCGGTGAGCAGATGAGAAGGGGCCCGATGCGGCCCCCTCTCTCCGCCCACCGGGTCCGGGGGGCACATAAACGCCGGCGGTGGCGGCCGGCACGGGCCGGCATTCACAAATGATTATCAGAGGGTTAATCTGCGGTAGCCCAGGGCCCCCCCAGACCACTGGGCCCTGGGCTACCGCCTATATTGACCCTCTGATAATCCGCCCCTGGAAGTAAGTGACGGAAGTGTGCGGGAGCAGGAGGCGGACATAGTGCGGTGACCAGGGGCATCTGACTTGCCGGCCCCGGGCCCCCTGTCTGCGAGCCAGATACGGCCATCAAAAGAGCCATATCTGGCTCGCGAGCCATAGGTTCCCGACCCCTGGTCTAGGGGAAAAAAAAGGCAAAACACAGTGCAAAGAAAAAAAAATGGTCTCAGAACTTCTTTTTTCCCTCTATTGAGAATCATTAGTACTTTTGGCTTCCTGTACTGTTATGAAAGGCAATTCAGTACTACAATGGACATAGCGGTCAGAGCACATACAGTGATCTGACAATAACCCAAAATCATAGAACGAGCTCTGAGACGTGGGAACTCTGCAGACCGCAATCCCTAATCCTCTCCAAACAACACTAGAGGCAGCCGTGGATTGCGCCTAACTCTGCCTATGCAACTCGACACAGCCTGAGAAACTAACTAGCCTGAAGATAGAAAATAAGCCTACCTTGCCTCAGAGAAATACCCCAAAGGAAAAGGCAGCCCCCCACATATAATGACTGTGAGTTAAGATGAAAAGACAAATGTAGAGATGAAATAGATTCAGCAAAGTGAGGCCCGACTTTCTTAACAGATCGAGGATAGAAAAGGTAACTTTGCGGTCTACACAAAACCCTAAAGAAAACCACGCAAAGGGGGCAAAAAGACCCTCCGTACCGAACTAACGGCACGGAGGTACACCCTTTGCGTCCCAGAGCTTCCAGCAACAAATTAGACAAGCTGGACAGAAAAAATAGCAAACAAATTGCAAAGAAGAACTTAGCTATGCAGAGCAGCAGGCCACAGGAATGATCCAGGGAAAAGCAAGTCCAACACTGGAACATTGACAGGAAGCCAGGATCAAAGCATTAGGTGGAGTTAAGTAGAGAAGCACCTAACGACCTCACCAGATCACCTGAGGGAGGAAACTCAGAAGCCGCAGTACCACTTCCCTCCACCAACAGAAGCTCACAGAAAGAATCAGCCGAAGTACCACTTGTGACCACAGGAGGGAGCTCTGCCACAGAATTCACAACAGAGATAGAGCTAAGTTTTTGAATTTGAAAAATAATTGTAAACTATTTCTGGCTTTGAAACCCCGCTCCTCTGGTGACCCAGTTCAACAAGTTAAGATCATTATTTCTTTATTACGTGGCGACCCTCAAGACTGGGCATTTTCCCTTGCGCCAGGAGATCCTGCATTATGTAATATTGATGCGTTTTTTCTGGCGCTCGGATTGCTGTACGACGAACCTAATTTAGTGGATCAGGCAGAGAAAAATTTGCTGGCTCTGTGTCAGGGTCAGGATGAGATAGAGATTTATTGTCAGAAGTTTAGAAAGTGGTCCGTGCTCACTCAATGGAATGAATGTGCGCTAGCAGCTATTTTCAGAAAGGGTCTCTCTGAAGCCCTTAAGGATGTCATGGTGGGATTTCCTATGCCTGCTGGTCTAAATGAGTCTATGTCTTTGGCCATTCAGATCGGTCGACGCTTGCGTGAGCGTAAATCTGTGCACCATTTGGCGGTATTATCTGAGCATAAACCTGAGCCTATGCAGTGCGATAGGACTTTGACCAGAGCTGAAAGGCAAGAACACAGACGTCAGAATGGGCTGTGTTTCTACTGTGGTGATTCCACTCATGCTATCTCCGATTGTCCTAAGCGCACTAAGCGGTTCGCTAGGTCCGCCACCATTGGTACGGTACAGTCGAAATTTCTTTTGTCCGTTACTTTGATCTGCTCTTTGTCTTCCTATTCTGTCATGGCATTTGTGGATTCAGGCGCTGCCCTGAATTTGATGGACTTGGAGTTTGCTAGGCGCTGTGGGTTTGTCTTGGAGCCCTTGCAGTGTCTTATTCCATTGAGAGGAATTGATGCTACGTCTTTGGCCAAGAATAAGCCTCAGTATTGGACCCAGCTGACCATGTGCATGGCTCCTGCGCACCAGGAGGATATTCGCTTTCTGGTGTTGCATAATCTGCATGATGTGGTCGTGTTGGGGTTGCCATGACTACAAGTCCATAACCCAGTATTAGATTGGAAATCAATGACTGTGTCCAGCTGGGGTTGTCAGGGGGTACATGGTGATGTTCCATTTCTGTCTATCTCATCATCCACCCCTTCTGAGGTCCCAGAGTTCTTACCGGGATGTATTCGATGAGCCCAAGTCCAATGCCCTACCTCTGCATAGGGATTGTGATTGTGCTATCGATTTGATTCCTGGTAGTAAGTTTCCTAAGGGTCGACTGTTTAATTTATCTGTACCTGAGCACGCCGCTATGCGGAGTTACGTGAAGGAGTCTTTGGAGAAGGGTCATATTCGCCCGTCATCGTCGCCATTGGGAGCGGGGTTCTTTTTTGTGGCCAAGAAGGATGGTTCGCTGAGACCTTGTATTGATTACCGCCTTCTAAATAAAATTACGGTCAAATTTCAGTACCCCTTGCCGCTGCTGTCTGATTTGTTTGCTCGGATTAAGGGGGCTAGTTGGTTCACCAAGATAGATCTTCGTGGTGCGTATAATCTTGTGTGTATTAAATGGGGCGATGAATGGAAAACAGCATTTAATACGCCCGAAGGCCATTTTGAGTACCTGGTTATGCCATTCGGGCTTTCTAATGCTCCATCAGTGTTTCAGTCCTTTATGCATGACATCTTCCGAGAGTACTTGGATAAATTCCTGATTGTATACTTGGATGATATTTTGGTCTTCTCGGATGATTGGGAGTCTCATGTGAAGCAGGTCAGAATGGTGTTCCAGGTCCTGCGTGCTAATTCTTTGTTTGTGAAGGGGTCAAAGTGTCTCTTTGGTGTTCAGAAGGTTTCATTTTTGGGGTTCATTTTTTCTCCTTCTACTATCGAGATGGACCCTGTTAAAGTTCAGGCCATTTATGATTGGACTCAGCCAACATCCCTGAAGAGTCTGCAGAAGTTCCTGGGCTTTGCTAATTTTTATCGTCGCTTCATCAATAATTTTTCTAGTATTGCTAAACCGTTGACTGATTTAACCAAGAAGGGTGCTGATGTGGTCAATTGGTCTTCTGCTGCTGTGGAAGC
Source organism: Ranitomeya imitator (assembly GCF_032444005.1). Lineage (NCBI taxonomy): Eukaryota > Metazoa > Chordata > Amphibia > Anura > Dendrobatidae > Ranitomeya > Ranitomeya imitator. The sequence continues at coordinate 578,287,511 of NC_091283.1, read as the reverse complement.
TTTTCAGGAGTTGAAGCGTCGTTTTTCTTCTGCCCCTGTGTTGTGCCAACCAGATGTTTCGCTTCCGTTCCAGGTCGAGGTTGATGCTTCTGAAATTGGAGCAGGGGCTGTTTTGTCGCAGAAAAGTTCTGATTGCTCGGTGATGAAACCATGCGCCTTCTTTTCCAGAAAATTTTCGCCTGCTGAGCGAATTTATGATGTTGGCAATCGAGCGTTGCTAGCCATGAAGTGGGCATTCGAGGAGTGGCGTCATTGGCTTGAAGGAGCTAAGCATCGCGTGGTGGTCTTGACTGATCACAAAAACTTGACTTATCTCGAGTCTGCCAAACGGTTGAATCCTAGACAGGCTCGTTGGTCGCTGTTTTTCTCTCGTTTTGACTTTGTGGTTTCGTACCTTCCGGGCTCTAAAAATGTGAAGGCGGATGTCCTGTCTAGGAGTTTTGTGCCCGATTCTCTGGGTTTGCCTGAGCCGGCGGGTATTCTCAAAGAGGGGGTAATTTTGTCTGCCATCTCCCCTGATTTGCGGCGGGTGCTGCAAAAATTTCAGGCTAATAGACCTGACCGTTGCCCAGCGGAGAAACTGTTTGTCCCTGATAGGTGGACGAATAAAGTTATCTCTGAGGTTCATTGTTCGGTGTTGGCTGGTCATCCTGGAATCTTTGGTACCAGAGATTTGGTGGCTAGATCCTTTTGGTGGCCGTCTCTGTCGCGGGATGTGCGTTCTTTTGTGCAGTCCTGTGGGATTTGTGCTCGGGCTAAGCCCTGCTGTTCTCGTGCCAGTGGGTTGCTTTTGCCCTTGCCGGTCCCGAAGAGGCCTTGGACACATGTCTCTATGGATTTTATTTCGGATCTCCCCGTCTCTCAAAGAATGTCGGTCATTTGGGTGGTTTGTGATCGCTTCTCTAAGATGGTCCATTTGGTGCCCTTGTCTAAATTGCCTTCCTCCTCTGATTTGGTGCCATTGTTTTTCCAGCATGTGGTTCGTTTACATGGCATTCCAGAGAACATCGTTTCTGACAGAGGTTCCCAGTTTGTTTCGAGGTTTTGGCGAGCCTTTTGTGCTAGGATGGGCATTGATTTGTCTTTTTCCTCGGCTTTCCATCCTCAGACAAATGGCCAGACTGAACGAACCAATCAGACCTTGGAAACATATCTGAGATGTTTTGTTTCTGCTGATCAGGATGATAGGGTGTCCTTTTTGCCTTTGGCCGAGTTTGCCCTTAATAATCGGGCCAGCTCGGCTACTTTGGTTTCGCCGTTTTTCTGCAATTCTGGGTTCCACCCTCGTTTCTCTTCAGGGCAGGTTGAGTCTTTGGACTGTCCTGGTGTGGATACTGTGGTGGATAGGTTGCAGCAGATTTGGACTCATGTAGTGGACAATTTGACTTTGTCCCAGGAGAAGGCTCAACGTTTCGCTAACCGCAGGCGCTGTGTGGGTCCCCGACTTCGTGTTGGGGATTTGGTTTGGTTGTCATCTTGTTATGTTCCTATGAAAGTTTCCTCTCCTAAATTTAAGCCTTGTTTCATTGGTCCATATAGGATTTCTGAGGTTCTTAATCCTGTGTCTTTTCGTTTGACTCTTCCGGCTTCTTTTTCCATCCATAACGTGTTCCATAGGTCATTGTTGCGGAGATACATGGCACCTGTGGTTCCATCTATTGATCCTCCTGCTCCGGTTTTGGTTGAAGGGGAATTGGAGTATATAGTGGAGAAGATTTTGGATTCTCGTGTTTCGAGACGGAAACTCCAGTATCTGGTTAAGTGGAAAGGTTATGGTCAGGAAGATAATTCCTGGGTCTTTGCCTCTGATGTCCATGCTGCCGATCTGGTTCGTGCCTTTCATGTGGCTCATCCTGGTCGGCCTGGGGGCTCTGGTGAGGGTTCGGTGACCCCTCCTCAAGGGGGGGTACTGTTGTGAATTCTGTGGCCAAGCTCCCTCCTGTGGTCGTGAGTGGTACTTTGGCTGGTTCTGTCTGTGGGCTTCCTTTGGTGGATGAGAGTGGTACTGCGGCTTCTGAGTTTCCTTCCTCAGCTGATGAGGTTAAGTCGTTAGGTGCTGCTCTATTTAACTCCACCTGGTGCTTTGATCCTGCCCTCCAGTCAATGTTCTAGTATTGGTCTTGCTTCCTCCTGGATCGTTCCTGTGGCCTGTCTATCCTGCATAAGCTAAGTTCTGCTTGTGTTACTTTTGTTTGCTATTTTTTCTGTCCAGCTTGCTATATTGTTTTTTCTTGCTTGCTGGAAGCTCTGAGACGCAGAGGGAGCACCTCCGTACCGTTAGTCGGTGCGGAGGGTATTTTTGCCCCTCTGCATGGTTGTTTGTAGGTTTTTGTGTTGACCGCAAAGCTATCTTTCCTATCCTCGGTCTATTCAGTAAGTCGGGCCTCACTTTGCTAAATCTATTTCATCTCTGTGTTTGTATTTCATCTTTACTCACAGTCATTATATGTGGGGGGCTGCCTTTTCCTTTGGGGAATTTCTCTGAGGCAAGGTAGGCTTATTTTTCTATCTTCAGGGCTAGTTAGTTTCTCAGGCTGTGCCGAGTTGCATAGGGAGCGTTAGGCGCAATCCACGGCTACCTCTAGTGTGGTGTGATAGGATTAGGGATTGCGGTCAGCAGAGTTTCCATTTCTCAGAGCTCGTCCTATGTTTTTGGTAAATGTCAGGTCACTTTGTGTGCTCTGAACTTCAAGGTCCATTGTGGTTCTGAATTACCTGTTCATAACAGAGCGCTGTTTGACTTTTCAATGCAAAATTGACTGGAATTGAGATGGGACACCATGTCACGTTTGGAGAGCCCCTGATGGGCCTAAACATTGAAACCCCCCAAAAGTGACACCATTTTGGAAAGTAGACCCCCTAAGGAACTTATCTAGCTTTGTTTTGACAGCTTTGAACTCCCAAGTGTTTCTCTACAGTTTATAATGCAGAGCCGTGAAAATAAAAATTATTTTTTTTTTCACAAAAATTATTTTTTAGCCCCCAGTTTTGTATTTTCCCAAGGGTAACAGGAGAAATTCGACCCTAAAAGTTGTTATCCAATGTGTTCTGAGTACGCTGATACCCCATATGTGGGGGGGAACCACCGTTTGTGCGCATGGCAGAGCTCGGAAGGGAAGGAGCGCCATTTGGAATGCAGACTTAGATGGATTGGTCTGCGGGCGTCACGTTGCATTTGCAAAGCCCCTGATGCACCTAAACAGTAGAAACCCCCCAGAAGTGACACCATTTTGGAAACTAGACCCCCCAGGAAAGTTATATAGATGTGTTGTGAGAACTTTTAACCCCCAAGTGTTTCACTACAGTTTTTAACGCAGAGCCGTGAAAATAAAAAATCATTTGTTTTCCATAGTGTTGAGCATTCCGATACCGCAAGTATCGGGTATCGGCCGATATTTGCGGTATCGGAATTCCGATACCGAGTTCCGATATTTTTGTGATATCGGGAATCGGTATCGGGATTTAGATTAATGTGTAAAATAAAGAATAAAAATAAAAAATATTGATATACTTACCCTCGGACGGGCCCTGGTTGTCACCGCTGCAATCGCCATGCTTTTCTTCCTAAGAATGAGTGCTTTAATGACATTCGATGACGTCGCGGCTTGTGATTGGTCGCTGAGCGGTCATGTGACCGCTCACGCGACCAATCACAAGCCGCGACGTCACTGAAGGTTATTAACGCGCTCATTCCTAAGAATGAGCGCGTTAAGGCCGCGACGTCATCGAAGGTCATTAAAGCGCTCATTCTTAGGAAGAAAAGCATGGCGATTGCAGCGGTGACAACCAGGGCCCGTCCAAGGGTAAGTATATCAATATTTTTTATTTTTATTCTTTATTTTACACATTAATATGGATCCCAGGGCCTGAAGGAGAGTTTCCTCTCCTTCAGACCCTGGGAACCATTACGGATACCTTCCGATATTTGTGTCCCATTGACTTGTATTGGTATCGGATATCGGTATCGGCGATATCCGATATTTTTCGGATATCGGCCGATACCATCCGATACCGATACTTTCAAATATCGGACGGTATCGCTCAACACTGGTTTTCCACAAAAATTAAATTTTAGCCCCCAGTTTTGTATCTTTCCAAGGGTAACAGGAGACATTGGACCTCAAAAGTTGTTGTTCAATTTGTGCTGAGTACGCTGATACCCCATATGTGGGGGGGAACCACCGTTTGGGCACATGGCAGAGCTTGGAAGGGAAGAAGCGCCATTTGGAATGCAGACTTAGATGGATTGGTCTGCAGGCATCACGTTGCATTTGCAGAGCCCCTGATGCACCTAAACAGTAGAAACCCCCCAGAGGTGACACCATTTTGGAAACTAGACACCCCAAGGAACTTATCTAGATGTGTTTTGACAGCTTTGAATCCCCAAATGTTTCACTACAGTTTATAACGCAGAGTCGGGAAAAGTAAAAATTAATTTTTTCCCACAAAAATGTCTTTTTTAGCCCCCCAAATTTTTATTTTCCCAAGGGTAACAAGAGAAATTGGACCCCAATAGTTGTTGTCCAATTTGTCCTGAGTGTGCTGATACCCCATATGTTGGGGTAAACCCGTTTGGGCACACGGGAGAGCTTGGAAGGGAAGGACCACTGTTTTACTTTTTCAACGCAGAATTGGCTGGAATTGAGATCGGACGCCATGTCGCGTTTGGAGTGCCCTGATGTGCCTAAACAGTGGAATCCCCCAATTCTAAGTGAAACCCTATCCTAAAAACACATCCCTAACCCTAATCTCAACCATAACCCTAACCACACCCCTAATCCTGACACACCCCTAACCCTAATCCCAACCGTAAATGTAATCCAAACCCTAACCCTAACTTTAGCCCCAACCCTAACTTTAGCCCCAACCCTAACCCTAACTTTAACCCCAACCCTAACTCTAACTTTAGCCCCAACCATAACTTTAGCCCCAACCCTAACTTTAGCCCCAACTCTAACCCTAACTTTAGCCCCAACCCGTACTATCCCGTCACTAGGAATTAAGTCCCAGGTCACCTTGACGGGATAGTATGTCATATGGGATTAAGTGGTTAATAAACTACCTGACAGCAGTTTTCAATATGTCGGGGGGGAGGGGGTGCTGATTTTAAAATGGTATCACTTTTTGGGGTCTTTCAATATATAGGACCCCCAAAGTCACTTCAAACCTGGATAGATCCCTAAAAATATAAATTTTCAAAAATTTCCTTGAAAAAATGAAAAATCACTGCTACTTTGCAAACAAAATAAAATAACATTTTACAAATGGTGCTGATGTAAAGAAAACATGTGGGAAATGTTATTTATTAATGCTTTTCTGTGTTATGACTCTCTGGATTAAAGAGATAATCATTCAAAATTTAGAAAATTGTACTTTTTTCATTTTGGTCAAATTTTTGATATTTTTTATAAATAAACACAAAACATATTGACGTAAATTTACAATTATCATAAATTATAATGTGCCACGATAAAACAATCCCATAATCAATGGGATTTGTTAAAGAATTCCAGAGTTAGTTCCACATAAAGTGAGACTGGTCAGATTGAAAAAATGTGGCCCTTTCACTAAGGGGTTGAACACCCTGTGTTGCAGATCAAATGCCATGGGTGGGACTGTCAGCAGTCTGCATTATTAATACCTAATCAGAGCACCACATGAAGCCCCCCACAGGCCGCCCCGGGGCACAGGCATATTATTAACTAGAAACTGAAAATAAAGATTAAACAATATCGACAAGATGAATTTCATCAACCAAGGTATCATTTTAATCAGTATAATGGCGCCGACCTGACACTGTCTGTAGGTTACTGTGCACAATCCTGCTGACAGGTTCACTTTAAGTCCCAGAATTGCAGGCTCCAGCAATAGTAGGTTTCTGAGAAGGTTTCCATTGGGACCACATTTGAGGTCTGAATGACCAAAAGCGTCTATGTGGAAAAGGTCACTACTCTACTTCCAGTCTGGGCTTTGCAGGTTCTAGAAAAGGCATTGAGCGCTTCTTTGAGGATTGGGTATGCGTTCCACCACTTCTGCGGTTTACGCATGCGCACATCTTCTATTACACCGGGAGTATTATATGAGTCTGACTGTGCATCCGGTTTGCGCAGGTGCTCTATCTCTGGGCGCTCTTTAGTAACTGGAACATGTCCCCTTGTTTAGCGTCTGGCGTGTGTTCCACCGCTTATGCGGTCCACCTGAACGACCAATGTGCTAAGTACTTATGATCATGTGAGTTTGTGCTCTGTTCAATACTCCATCTGCAATTGGTCTGGGGATTGTATACAAGTGTTACACACAAGGTGACTGGCTATTTGCCAAGTGACTGACTGAGAACAGGTTATATAAACGAACCCTGTTAGATGTGTTTCCCTATGGGAGGCCCTTCAACCATACCTGTCATGGTGGTGTGTTATTATCCTGACTGCCATATCCCCTGATGAGTCCTGGAGGGATTAAACATGTTGGGAGGTGGTCCCTATGTGATTTCGCCTGATCGGTTCATCTCTGATATGGACTTGTTAGATAAAGGGTCAATGCTGACCACTCCATGTGATGACTTATCAACAGATGCCTGTGATCCCATCATCTATTTGAACTGGGTGAGATTGTTCTAAGTTATATTGATCTCTATTCTTATGGGGCGAAAGTAGCTGTTGGTGAGTGGTCTGACATATAATGGTGCTCATATTGACCCATTTTTTGTCTTTGAGACTATACTGCCAGTGGTACTGGTGTTGATTGTGTAGAATAGACATTTGGACCATTAATTGTGTAAATTGAATGTGTTTTGCTATTGGAGGGTTCCCACTGGTCAGATTTGTTGTGTCCACTCTATTTTAAATTTTATAATTAAATGTTATGTTTTAAACTTCCCTTTTATGCTATATTAATAATAATAATAATAATAATAATAATTTTTATTTATATAGTGCCAACATAATCCGCAGCACTTTACAATCAAGCGGGGACATGTACAAACAATAAATTCGGTACGAGTTAAGACAATTTAAACAGTGACATTAGGAGTGAGGTCCCTGCTCGCAAGCTTACAATCTACAAGGAAATGGTATATTCAATTGATTCTATAAGGGATTCTTTTTTGCTCCTTTGTGAATACTCCATTTTTGCTAATTTATCCTATAAAAGGCAGTTGAAGTGGCTTAGGTGTGTCTAATGTGAAGGAGCTGCAGTGCATTCATTGTTGCTTACTAGTGATGAGCGAATATACTCGTTACTCGAGATTTCCCGAGCACGCTCGGGTGACCTCCGAGTATTTTTTTAGAGCTCGGAGATTTGGTTTTCATCACCGCAGCTGAATGATTTACATCTGTTAGCCAGCACAAGTACATGTGGGGGATGCCTGGTTGCTAGGGAATCCCCACATGTACTTATGCTGGCAAGCAGATGTAAATCATTCAGCTGCAGCAAGAAAAACTAAATCTCCGAGCACTAAAAAATACTCGGAGGACACCCGAGCATGCTCAAGAAATCTCAAGTAACGAGTATATTCGCTCATCACTATTGCTTACCAAACTGAGAAGCAGTGCCTGGATTGCAGCATGGATGAGACCGTTGTGTATTTTTCTTACTAAAAGGAACTATTTTCTTCCAGTGTTGTGATTTGTTCAACCCATGGAAACGCTATTTAGCTTTCATGAGAACTCTGTTAATGGTTTATGATTGATAAATAAACCAAAGACTGTTCTACACCAAAACCTAGTGCCGTTGCATACCCAAACTGCTACCAGAATGCAGTAGCAATTCCGCCATACATTAACAATATTCCCAACTCTGGCCCGCATATAGTGATAATGTCTCCTAACTGACCTTATACAGTAACACTGTTCCCCATATGACACTTTATGATAATTACATTCATGGCCGAAATTGTGGGCACCCTTGAAATTGTTCAAGTAAATTAATTATTTCTCCCAGAAAATTACTGCAATTACACGTTTTGTTACACATGTAAAAACAAGGAAAAATGTTAAATTGGACATAATTTTATACTAAACCTTAAAAATTGGCCAGAAAAATTGTTGGCACCCTCAACTTAATATTTGGTTGCATGCCCTTTGGAATAAATAACTTCAATCAATCGCTTCGTATAGCCATCAACAAGCTTCTTACACCTCTCAACTGGAAATTTGGACGACTCTTCATTGGCAAACTGCTCCAAGTCTCTCATATTTGAAAGGTGTCTTCTTCCAACAGCAATTTTAAGATCTCTCCACTGGTGTTCAATGGAATTTAGATCCAGACTCATTGCTGGCCACTTCAGAACTCTTAAGTGTTTTTTTTCCATCCATTTCTGGGTGCCTCATGAAATATGTTTGAGGTCACTGTCCTACTGGAAGACCCATGACCTAGGACACAAACCCAGCTTTATGACACTGGGCACTACCTTGCGGCCCAAAATCCTTCAGTAATCTTCAGATTTCTTAATGCCTTGCCCACAGTCAAGGCATCCAGTGCCAGAGGTAGCAAAACAACCCCAAAACATCTTTAAACCTCTACCATATTTGACTGTAGGTACTGTGTTCTTTTCTTTGTAGCCCTCATTCCATTTTTAGTAAACAGTAGAATGATGTGCTTTATCAAAAAGCTCTATCTTGGTCCCACCTCTCCACAATACGCTATCCAAGAAGGATTTTGGCTTACTCACGTATATTTTGGCAAACTGCACTCTAGCTTTTCTTATGTCTCGGTGTCAGCAGTGGGGTCCTCCTGGGTGTCCGAAAATAACGTTTCATTTCATTCAAATGTCTGTGGATAGTTCACGCTGACATTGATGCACCATGAGCCTGCAGGACAGCTTGAATTTATTTTTAATTTGATTTGGGCTGCTTATCCACTATCTGAATATCCTGCATTGCAAACTTTCATTAACTTTTCTCTGCCGTCCACATGCAGCGATATTAGCTACAGTGCCATGGGTTATAAACTTCTTGATTATCTTGGGTGGACAAAGGAACATCAAGATTTCTGGAGATGGAATTGTAACCTTGAGATTGTTGATATTGTTCAATGAATTTGGTTCTCAAGTCCTCGGACAGTTTTATTCTCTTTCTGTCCTCCATACTTAGTTTTTAAACATAGTCTAAGTAACTTATTTTTGAGGCAAGAATTCCTCTAAATAACCATGTGATAATAACACAACCCTAAATAAGCAGTTTAGGGAAAAGAGGATCCGTTGCGAAAAAAATATACTTTAAAATCATTACATTTTAATTCATATTTTTAAAAGATAATACTAAAAATCCAAGCAGAAAGAACAACAAAGTGACACATTACTATTGATGGTGTAAAGAGTATATCATATTTAGGGTCACATCACAAGCAAAACAAATATATATAGCAGAGTAACCCAAAAACTCTAAACCTTGCACCTCCCACTTCAGGATTCACATACCAATAAATCAACAGCTTTCAATTGTAAAGTGCATGAGCGTGTATTATAAAGTTTTGGACATGGTTATTGTGTTGCTGAAGCAAAGGGGGTATGTATGAGGTTCAACAGCGAAAGAAGGTCTCCCTTAAATGAGTAGGTATACTTGCAAAGTGCCAAAGTGCTTGTGAGATGGACAGTAACGTGTCACACCCCCTTCCCCGTTGATATTGTTCAACAAATTTGGTTCTCAAATCCTCAGATAGTTTTCTTCTTTCTGTTCCCCATGCTTAGTGTTGCACACACAGACGCACAATGCAAAGATTGAGTGAACGTATCCCCCTTTAATCTAGTTTCAGATGTGATTTTCATATTGTCCACTCCTGTTACTTGTCACATGTGAGTTTGAGCAAGCATCACATTTCACATTTTGTGTGAAATTATGTCCAATTTGCTTTTTTTCATTTTTTTTAATGTTGTTTCAATTAACACAAAGGAAACAGACATGGGTGTAACTAAACATTTGTAATTGCAATAACTTTCTGGGAGAAATACTTCATTTTCTGGAACAATTTCAAGGGTGCCAATCAGCCATGATTGTATGTCCCCCATCCTGGTCCCAAAACTGTAATGATGTTCCCCATCCTGGCCCCAATACTGTAATAATGTCCCTTGCACTGGACACCATACTGTAATAGTGTCTCTTGTCCTGTTGCTCTTTACATAGACATTTAGAAAAATTATTTCTGTTACCTGTCCCTACTCCCACCATGAGCAGCATCCTTTCCTTCCTCCAAAATAAGGCTAGAAAAAGGTGCTAGCTTTGGCGGGTCCTCCTCCAAAGGCTCGGTTGCTGTTGCCCCCCCAACAACCACGACCGTTATGTCCTTTAGTCAAACATTGTCCTATAGGGAAGTTAGTTCCAATAGGTGGCACTAAAGAGAGAGAGCTACGGTAATTGTATACCTTTTCCAGGGGAGCATTGCCCAGTCTACAAAAGCTTGCGGTCTGCAAGTAGAAACGGCATCCTTAAACGGAATCTGTCACCACATTTTAGGCTTATCAGCTAATAATATAATTGGATTGAGTGTCAGCTTTGCATTTCCCAACTACTTTTGAAACCCCCTGACTCCCCATCTATCACCCATAAACACTCTTTTATTTCACCCGCGCTGTATGTTAATGAGACGGGTCCGGTCCGATAAGCGTTGTCTTTGGTCCTTCACTCCACCCCTCCTTAGCTGCTGTACGCAATATTTCTCGGAAATGTCGTAGTTCGCGGCCATATGTAGAGCGTGCGTATTGCAATGTTCTCTTGCGTGTGCGCAGTATGCTTTGCCCAACTGCGGGCAAAGATGGAAAGAATTAGTGCGCATGGGGAAATACATGGGGAAATACATGGGGAATCACGGGGTTTCAAAAGTAGCTGGGAAATGCATAGCCGACACTCAATCCAATGATATTTTTAGCTGGTGACAAAGTCCCTTTAAGACCATTACTGTGCTCCTATATATATATATATTTATATATATATATATATATATACAGTGGGGCAAAAAAGTATTTAGTCAGTCAGCAATAGTGCAAGTTCCACCACTTAAAAAGATGAGAGGCGTCTGTAATTTACATCATAGGTAGACCTCAACTATGAGAGACAAACTGAGAAAAAAAAATCCAGAAAATCACATTGTCTGTTTTTTTACCATTTTTTTTGCATATTATGGTGGAAAATAAGTATTTGGTCAGAAACAAACAATCAAGATTTCTGGCTCTCACAGACCTGTAACTTCTTCTTTAAGAGTCTCCTCTTTCCTCCACTCATTACCTGTAGTAATGGCACCTGTTTAAACTTGTTATCAGTATAAAAAGACACCTGTGCACACCATCAAACAGTCTGACTCCAAACTCCACTATGGTGAAGACCAAAGAGCTGTCAAAGGACACCAGAAACAAAATTGTAGCCCTGCACCAGGCTGGGAAGACTGAATCTGCAATAGCCAACCAGCTTGGAGTAAAGAAATCAACAGTGGGAGCAATAATTAGAAAATGGAAGACATACAAAACCACTGATAATCTCCCTCGATCTGGGGCTCCACGCAAAATCCCACCCCTTGGGGTCAGAATGATCACAAGAACGGTGAGCAAAAATCCCAGAACCACGCGGGGGGACCTAGTGAATGAACTGCAGAGAGCTGGGACCAATGTAACAAGGCCTACCATAAGTAACACACTACGCCACCATGGACTCAGATCCTGCAGTGCCAGACGTGTCCCACTGCTTAAGCCAGTACATGTCCGGGCCCGTCTGAAGTTTGCTAGAGAGCATTTGGATGATCCAGAGGAGTTTTGGGAGAATGTCCTATGATCTCATGAAACCAAACTGGAACTGTTTGGTAGAAACACAACTTGTCGTGTTTGGAGGAAAAAGAATACTGAGTTACATCCATCAAACACCATACCTACTGTAAAGCATGGTGGTGGAAACATCATGCTTTGGGGCTGTTTCTCTGCAAAGGGGCCAGGACGACTGATCCGGGTACATGAAAGAATGAATGGGGCCATGTATCGTGAGATTTTGAGTGCAAACCTCCTTCCATCAGCAAGGGCATTGAAGATGAAACGTGGCTGGGTCTTTCAACATGAAGGCACACCGCCAGGGCAACGAAGGAGTGGCTTCGTAAGAAGCATTTCAAGGTCCTGGAGTGGCCTAGCCAGTCTCCAGATCTCAACCCTATAGAAAACCTTTGGAGGGAGTTGAAAGTCCGTGTTGCCAAGCGAAAAGCCAAAAACATCACTGCTCAAGAGGAGATCTGCATGGAGGAATGGGCCAACATACCAACAACAGTGTGTGGCAACCTTGTGAAGACTTACAGAAAACGTTTGACCTCTGTCATTGCCAACAAAGGATATATTACAAAGTATTGAGATGAAATTTTGTTTCTGACCAAATACTTATTTTCCACTATAATATGCAAATAAAATGTTAAAAAAACAGACAATGTGATTTTCTGGATTTTTTTTTCTCAGTTTGTCTCCCATAGTTGAGGTCTACCTATGATGTAAATTACAGACACCTCTCATCTTTTTAAGTGGTGGAACTTGCACTATTGCTGACTGACTAAATACTTTTTTGCCCCACTGTATATATATAATTATTGACAAATCTGCCAAATAAATGTTATGCTGAGCTACATACAGTTAGGTCCATATATATTTGGACATAGACAACATTTTTCTAATTTTGGTTATAGACATTACCACAATGAATTTTAAACAAAACAATTCAGATGCAGTTGAAGTTCAGACTTTCAGCTTTCATTTGAGGGTATCCACATTAAAACTGGGACGAAGGGTTTGGGAGTTTCAGTTCCTTAACATGTGCCACCCTGTTTTTAAAGGGACCAAAAGTAATTGGACAATTGACTCCAAGGCTATTTCATGGACAGGTGTGTGCAATCCCTTTGTTATGTCAATCTCAATTAAGCAGATAAAAAGCCTGGAGTTGATTTGAGGTGTGGTGCTTGCATTTGGAAGGTTTTACTGTGAGGTAAACATGCGGTCAAAGGAGCTCGCCATGCAGGTGAAACAAGCCATCCTTAAGCTGCGAAAACAGAAAAAACCCATCCGAGAATTTGCTACAATATTAGGAGTGGCAAAATCTACAGTTTGGTACATCCTGAGAAGGAAAGAAAGCACTGGTGAACTCATCAATGCAAAAAGACCTGGGTGCCCACGGAAGACAACAGTGGTGGATGATCGCAGAATAATCTCCATGGTGAAGAGAAACCCCTTCACAACGGCCAACCAAGTGAACAACACTCTCCAGGAGGTAGGCGTATCAATATCCAAATCTACCATAAAGAGCAGACTGCATGAAAGTAAATACAGAGGGTTCACTGCACGGTGCAAGCCACTCATAAGTATCAAGAATAAAAAGGATAGACTGGACTTTGCTAAAAAACATCTAAAAAAGCCAGCACAGTTCTGGAAGAACATTCTTTGGACAGATGAAACCAAGATCAACCTCTACCAGAATGATGGAAAGAGAAAAGTACGGCGAAGGCGTGGTCCAGCTCATGATCCAAAGCATACCACATCATCTGTAAAACACGGCGGAGGCAGTGTGATGGCTTGGGCATGCATGGCTGCCAGTGGCACTGGGTCACTGGTGTTTATTGATGATGTGACACAGGACAGAAACAGCCAAATGAATTCTGAGGTATTCAGAGCCATACTGTGTGCTCAGATCCAGCCAAATGCAGCCAAACTGATTGGTCGTCGTTTCATACTACAGATGGACAATGACCCAAAACAAAGCCAAAGCAACCCAAGAGTTTATTAAAGCAAAGAAGTGGAATATTCTTGAATGGCCAAGTCAGTCACCTGATCTCAACCCAATTGAGCATGTATTTCACTTGTTAAAGACTAATCTTCAGACAGAAAGGCCCACAAACAAACAGCAACTGAAAACCACAGCAGTGAAGGCCTGGCAGAGCATCAAAAAGGAGGAAACACAGCGTCTGGTGATGTCCATGAGTTCAAGACTTCAGGCAGTCATTGCCAACAAAGGGTTTTCAACCAAGTACTAGAAATGAACATTTTATTTAAAATTATTGAATCTGTCCAATTACTTTTGGTCCCTTTAAAAACAGGGTGGCATATGTTAAGAAGCTGAAACTCCTAAACCCTTCATCCATTTTTAATGTGGATACCCTCAAATGAAAGCTGAAAGTCTGAACTTTAACTGCATCTGAAATGTTTTGTTTAAAATTCATTGTGGTAATGTCTATAACCAAAATTAGAAAAATGTTGTCTCTGTCCAAATATATATGGACCTAACTGTAGCTTCAGCATCCCTTTAAATATAACAGAGATAGACAAAATATTGATGGGGAGGAAAAGCGGCACAATGATTGTCTTCGGGAAATAATAAGGATGATGATGACAGCATGAACAAAATTGTTGGCAAATCAAGTCTCTTTATTTATTTGCCCTATTGCCTTAGAATTTCATCATTGATTCTCAGTTCATTGAGATCAGAGCCACTGTGTTTTTTCTCTCCGTGTAAAGGATGCTGTTACATTTCTGCTGGGAGATGGATTCATGCTTTCACCACACATGACTAACGCTCTTGCCTGTTATTAGTCCGAAGATTCCCATAGTCTATCTTCAGAGCATGACCCCTTGTGCTAGCACTCCCCTGTAGGCATTAAGGCTATCTTTGCGGAGTTGTTATTTACACCATCCTCTGGCTTTATTTCTAAGGATGTAGTTAGAGGTCCAGAGCTTTGTCAGTCCGCAGTGTGTCGTTTTCTTAATATCTTAATTTCTTAATAAAAGTAGGAACTAGAGGAAAATTATTATAGGGGAGCAGAGGGGATCTTACCTGGAATAGCGATCATGTGATCACTTTTTACATTTCTTTTGTTTTCAGGAGATGGAAATCCCAAGGAAAGCTCCCCATTCATTAACAGCTCGGAAATGGACACTGGAAAAAACATGGCCCTGTTTGAGGTAAGTCTTTAATTTGGAATATAGGGGGTTAAATAGGGGGTTTGCTCGAATCAAAAGAAGGCAAATTAAAGACCTTTAGGGCAATTGTAGCCAATTCAGTTTCATGAGCAAAAGTTAATTTTTTCCTCATCTCACATGGCTGAAGAATAATTTCCATGACTCAAATAAATCCAACCATAATTGTATTTTAATTATGACTCCGTTTCCAAATCAGCCATGAGATAAAAGTCTAGCCTTATGTTGTCATAAAATGCTTATTAATAAG